>NC_031775.1:27034794-27319259 GCF_001522545.3 Parus major | reverse complement strand
AAAAAAAAAATAATAAATCTGTTTGCTGTCCTCTGTTGTTTATCTGGAATTCCAGGTCTGGGAGTAAGATGAGGCACTCCTGCTAGAACAGTCTCAGTCAGCTGGAATTTTATTTTTTTTTTTTTCCTCTCTAAAAAAAGCTTCTTGTGATATTTAGAGGCTTTGTGAAATACTTGGTGCAGTGCTACATTCCAAACCCAAAAGGCTTTTGGGCATGCAGTGTTTTAAAGGGACAGTGTGTAAATTTGCCTGTAAAGCGACCTGGTTGGATTATTTTAATAATTATTATTTTAATTCTGGCTTTTACCTGAGAAAGAAGATAATGGTTTTCTTAAAATCTTGTTTATCTCATTGAATGATTTTGGTTTTCAAATTGATTGAACTTCAGACTATCAAGGATGCCAGGCTTTTGTCTAATGGTGAATGTTCTCCCAGAGAGTGGACTTTATGAAACTTCTTCATTTGATAAATCGCTACTGATGTTAAACTCTTTCAGTGTGTTAGCATTTTCCTCTTTAAATGTTTACGTACTGTAAGTGATTCTGCGTTCCCTGCTGAGAAGCCATTATAATTCACATACAGGTATAATGTATGTCTTTCAGTTAAATTCTCATCAAAGTAGAGTGTGGCGTAGAACCTTCTAACAGTACATTTATCGTTTAATTATAATCATCTAGCCTTAACAAGAGTGAAGATTCTTTACATTAGCAAGATGCAGCCATTGTGAAAGCTTGATAAAGATACATTTCTTTAAATATGAGGAACAAATTTTGCTACAGGGTTTCAGCTGTACAGTATATGGTCTTCTATGCTTCCGTTGTGATAATATAGTCAGTTATTATACTCTTTGTTTAATAAAAAATGCCATACAGTTTAATTGCTCTGCTAAAACATCATCATCTGTTTATACATACCTAATAATGTCAGATCAAAAAGCTACAGGAACTTCATGCCTTACTTCTCTTATCAGAACATTGCAGAAGGACAAGAGGTAGTAGGATATCATTTAAACTGTGTTTTCTTTCTTAGAACTGCTAAAATCAACACAAAAGGATGGTTGATCCAATTGCAAGGCAGCATCATGCACATGTACCCATGTGATAGGCTTTTCTCACCCTAGTAGTTTCTGCCACAGACCTTGGCATTGCTGACAGGATGAACTGTTTGCAAGACCAGCTCCATAAAGTAATTTAATGGTTTGGATGGCAATGTTACCAGTTTACATGATTTAATCGCTTGGTTCTCCCTCAGTGACATTGGCAGCCTGTGCTGGCTCATGATGATTTCCTGCAGTATCTAGAAGGAATTCTTTAAAGCTTTAAATGTCATCAGATAGGCAGCATTTCTCCTAAGGGCTGTCTTTGTACCTTACTGTGATGGCTTGTTGACTGTTACAAGCAGTTACATCTAAGTGATCAACAGTAATCAGTTTTTGTTCCTATTGGAAGTAGAAGACAACTTCTGCAAGCAAGGAAGGAGTTCATCATGGTGAATGTATGGATTTTCTCTGAGACTTACACAATTATGCCCTGACCTGCTCTGAAATGTCCAGATTGGTTATTTGCAATACAACTATAAATTACAGATTACTGTCTTATAAACTGCACTGAGGTTTGAGTGTGCAAAATACACATCTTGCTAAGAGACTATTAAACCTATTGACAAGTTCAGCTTTTGAGATTTTTCTTGGCTAATAATAAACACTTTCATAAATTTTGAAATTCACTTATGTACTCTTCATTATGGTCACATAATATAGGTTTCAGAGCTATTTGTATGTGATGGAATTCTACAATACTCTGTACCGCTGAACATAACAAATTAGACAATATTACTTTTTAATTCTGTGTTGATAAGAAACTGCAAATTACTTTCAAAGGCAGGAGAGCTGCTTTCAGAGAAGAGATTTATAGACCATCATTATCAGCAAAGCCCATGTGGTTCCTGTTGCTCTTCTTGTAGAAGATAATACAATTATTGAAAACTAGTGGCAACAAAAAAAAAAAAGATTATGAGATTCATGATTTTAAAAATGAATCAAATTCTTTTATGTCAAAAGGAGTTGATAATACAACTTATTGAAATGCTAATGAAAATAGCATTGTAATTCAGAAGTCTGACATTATCCAATTAAAAATATTTTCAAAACAAATTCCTAAACATTATGATTATTAAATCCATCTTTGATCCACAGATCTTTCTTTAAAATACCATTTGTATTCAGCACATTAAACATTTTAGTCAGTATCTGGAATTTTAATAATCTCCCAGTACAGTATATACTTTCTGAAGATCTTTTTAGTGTTTGCTTTGGTTACAGTATCTCTCTTACATTTAATATCAATTTTAGAGCTTTGACACTGATCCAGAATAAATACTATTGATCACTTATACTGTAAATAACAACATTATTAGCTTCTAATCACAAAAGAAACTGCTGGTTATCTGAGTCAATGACAGTTACCTTTGGAAATAAAATTTATATGTAGTAGAGGAAAAAATGGTGTTTTTTACAGGTAGCCAAAAAAAGCTCAACAGAGCACTTAAGCTTTTTGTCCTGTAAATTAAAAGTCCTAATTTAAAATATTAAATTTCTTATTAAACAAGCAGAAAAGAAAAAAAAAAATACCCTTAGGAGTCTGACACTTTACATGCAAATATTGGAGGATTTTTTGAAGTTGGATGTGGTGTGGATGATGTCAGTTTAGCGTGGTGACCTTGTCAGTGCAGTCATTTGCTCCAGTACTGAATTACGCAAATTGTTTATATTTTTCCCCCCTTTCAGTCATTAAAATATCATGTGTTGAGTGCTTAAGGAATAAGCTTAGGCCAGGCTTTATATAGTTCTTTAAAAGATTAATTTTATCCATATAACAATAATATAGGGACTGTCCAAATAAAGATGTACATGGAGATGATCCACTGTTCCTGTTGTCAATCTCCCCAGCTCAGATGTGTGGAAATTAAATCATGGGCTACCGTAAACATATCCAAATAATCTTGTACTGGAACAGACACTGTCATTAGTATTATTAATAGCTTGTTTATGCTCCTTTTTAAAAGTAGTGCACACAAAGGTAAAATTGAGCCTGAACTGGAATATATGGCTGAGGTTTTGCTGTTGTCAGTAACTCAGTTCCTCATTCACTCCAATGAAAGAGGCACTGAAGGTGAACCTTGCAGATATTTGCAAAAATGACAGCAGCTGAGGGTTCCCCTTGTCCCAGTGTGGGTGGTGACACCACCAGCAGCCCCAGGGAGTGACCAAGCAGGACTTTGGTCAGTGCTGAGGGGTGCAGCCCGTGCTTTGCTGACCGGGCAGCAGGAGCTGTCTGTCTGTCCATCTGTCCCCACCAGGACACTGGCACTTGCCATTAAGCAGCTTCATTCCCACTGTGTTCCAGGAAGAACTGGAATTCTTAATCATTTCAAAGCATGCATAGACAGACTCTGGTCTGGAGACCTATTCCCAGGATTTTTTTCTTTTTTTTTTCTCCTCCACTGAAATTACGTCCCTCTAAGACCCAGACTTTTGAATTTGAATGCAGTTTGTTGCAGTCAAATCAGTTGACTGAAAACATGAAAGTAGCTGCTTTTGCTAAGCCTGTGCAACTAGGATGGAGATCAAAGAAACAAATCAGGAATCACCTTGAAATCTCAATTTAATTACAATTTGTGACTGTTGGCTAATCACTGTGATATTTCCATGGAGTAAAGATGGTGAGAAACCAGTGAAGTAGAAGAGCAAAACTTAGAACAGTTCCCTCAAGGGACATAAATCTTACGTATGTCAAGTGACAGGAGTATCTCATATTTAGCTTCTAATAAAAGAGCTGGATTCTGCTGCAACAGCAGCTCCTTCAGAGCAAGCAGTAAAAGACAGAAGCACAAGCAGTTATTCATACAATTATAACTTTCTTTCATAAAATGCAATTCTTTGTCTTCAATACCAAGGTGGATCTACCTCGCTGAAAAATATATGTTCACTGGCATTCTTTCTTTCTGCTTTAAACTGTTCTGCATTCTGCATGTTCTGCATTAAAACTGCCTCTGGGGTTGTTTTATGCCCATAAGGTTAGTCAGATTGTACCTGATGTCCCTGACATCAAATAGAAATATATTTGGTTCTGATGAACTTGGCAGAGAAATTAATCCAGTGACTTGTTAAATATTTCTCATCTTCAAATATTTGCTTTTTCTCAGCAGCCAGTTCCTTTTGTGACATTTCAATTATTGGCTATTTCAGCTTCTCTTTAACTTCAGAAGGTCATTTTGTCCGACTCCACAGTACTCAGCTTTATAGATTTGCTTCAGTGCTGGTTTTCTGGTTTTCTTTTTTAATTACAGCCTTCACTTTTGAGAAGAAAAAAAAAAAAAGAAAAAAGATGTGATCAGGAATATGTCTCCACTGAACTAAGAACACCTTTAACAGGGAGGAAATTGAAAGTTCCCATTTTATCTCTTTAGCACTGGTTTGATTTGAATAATCTAAAACATTATGTTGTTATTCCCCAGATGGAATTTAAAATTCAGTTTGGTACTGAATAGGATTGAAAACTTTCAAACTCTTTCCAAGCTATTAGAAATATTTAAATACTTCTGATGTATTTTCCAGTTGGAATTTCAGTCAAATAGATAAAGTCTCACTAAGCAGTAAATTCTTACAAGAGTAAGAATTCTCTTTGGGAAATTTTGATGGCTCTGTTCTTAAAGTAAAATCAGAGAGGATGGTGAATTTCCATTTTTAACTCAATATTATCTCAACTTTCATACACCCTTGCTTCATGTTCTCTTCTATTTCCCTCCAGGCAATGTTTATAGATGCATATTAGATGTGGGCACCTCAATAGTCAGAAGCCAATTCCTGCAACTCCTACAAGATGTTCTGTCTCGTTTTTATAATTCATAAAAGCATGAGCAAAAAATTCAAGATGTGGCTTAAAAATTACCTGAATTTTAAAGGAGCACAGTCAACAAATTCCTCAGTAGTATTTCTTACCAATACAGACTGTGATTTTCTAAATTGGTACTAAACTGCTACTGTGTAGACTATTCACAAGAGTTCTCTGACTATATTTAACCAGAATTAGGTTTCTGTTGTTTTATCTTACTCAGGTGCCAGTAGCTGTTGACATGCATAGAATTACAGCTAATTGTTGCCTGGATTAAAACACCCAAATCTTAGCCCTTTTTCACCTGCTTGTAATGATTCCAACATTATAATTCTTTTCCACTTGTTTTTAATTTGTCTAAAGGAGAACTTAGAATCCAGAAGAAAAGGAGTAGATTTAAGGACAGTTTTCTTCAAATTCCTCCTTCCAAAATATCAAAATATTTAACTTACAAACCTCTGTCCTCCAAAGCCTTTCTGTCTGCTCCATCACTCAGGCCTGTCCAGCTGGGGTGAAGCTTATCCCACACTAACAAAGCTGTCAGAGCTACATGCTGACAAATAAGTCGTGGCAGTCTCACTAGCTGCAGCTCTTCAGCTGAGTATGGAGTTGGTTTTGGCTGCAGCACTTGTCCTGAGGTCAAAGCTTAAATGCTACAAAAGCTAAACCCCACAGAAGTAGTGAACCACAGGGAGATGTAAACTCCTTCAAGCACAGAAGCCAGCAAATCAGCTGAAACTCTGGAGTAATTTTCAAAATAAGGTTAAAACTCATGGTCCTCTCATGGTTATGTTTATGGAATAGGATATATGTGACAGAAGGAAGCTAGGGAAACAGGAGAAAGCCTGAAGATGTAAAAATGGCTCTTTAGGGAACCACCATTTATTTTAGCAGGAGATACTGCAGAAAGCACACTGCTGAGAGAAATGTGTGTCCCACTGAGGATAAAATGGAGAAATCATGGGTTTTTTCTTTGACTTTGTGGATTAGCCCATGGAAACTGTTCTCCCTTCTGAGAAGTGAAGCAATTCTTTTGGGAGTATGCTAACCTGAATGCTGGGAGCACAGGATCTCCCTCTCACATCCCCAGAGCAGGTTATTAGCAGTGACATCCTCTGCCTGCTTTGGGGTGAGACAAAGGCTTTAACCTTTAAGTGAAAGGTGAGACAGAAGAAATGTTTGTAAGGGTTATTAGAGCGAAGCCTCACAGGGGATTGTACCTGGCAGTCAGGGGTGCACAGCCCAGACTGAGCTGAGTCACACATTGCTTAAAAAGAAAGCTAAGTGGAGGTAAAAATTGAAAGAAAAATGTGGTCTTGATTTTTATATTGCTGCTTTTCTGGGAAGTGATGCATAAAATCAACCTCTTACCTCTTCCCAGTACCCTACATTGTTTCTGAGTAAGAACAAAAAATAAATCCCAAATGCAGTCAGTGGGAGAAATTGCTTCAAAGCACTCCAACATGTGGGAAACCTAACTGGTGGCAGTTATTAATCTCCATATTCTCCCCCTCCTCCAGAATTAGTGTTTGCTCTGACATGGTTTGTGTGATTTGTGCAGCATTGCCTAGCACTGAAATGATCAGCTGTGATGAGTACTGCTCAGGCTGGGAAGGTGCATGTGTCTATCACCTGAGGGCATGTAGAATTTTTCACTTGTGTAAACTACAGTTTGACAAGAGCTGCAGCAAAAAGGAAATAGCAGAAGGTTCACGTAAACGTAATTTTTCTTACATCATGATGATAAAACAATTAATTAAGGGTAAGCAGAAGTGGTGAAGATAAAGGTAACAGTTAGCAATCAGACCCAGGAAGACTGGCATTCACTGTGATCTGAGGACATCCAGTGTTAGTACTTTCCTGCACTTTTTTTTTAACCTTTTTTTTTTTCTATTTGTCTTTTCCCAAAACTGTCTGGAACCACTTCCATTTTCTGGAGGAAATTCTTACACAAACAGTTACCTTCCTGTGTGAATTCTGTGTCGTCTCACGGATTTCTGTACATCTCACTGCAGGTTATTACATGTCAGGTCTTCAGTCATAATGGCTGGTAATTTGTTGTGAAAAAAAAAGCCCAAAACCAATGTTCACTTGTTCCTGTTGACTTACTTGCTCTGAGGACATTGCTCTGAGGACTGTCCACACTTTGGAAGTCAATCCACGATGTTTGGCGTTTTCTGTTAGCATAATCCTCCTGCATTGGTATTGTACATATCCACAAAACAATCCCTCTCAATAAACATTATTCTCTTTTTTTATTAAAAAGCATGTTTTTGTGAGAACTATTTCCTGGTTGTTTTTCTTCCGTTCCGATTTATTATTAAAAAAAAAAAGAAAAAAGGAAAACAAGGTTGATCTCATTTTTCCCTGTTGTTTTGAGGTCTACCATGATCTAAGAAAATAAGAAATAAAGCATTTTCCCTTTAACTATCTGTTCATATGCTTGCTCCCTAGTCTTTTTGTGTTAGTGAATGTGGCCTGCAAAATTACAATGAGCAGGCAGTATCAGATGGAAATGATGGAAAGACGGGCACGAGAGTGGCCAGCTGGCCCTATTCATGCTTGTTCACTCTCTGGCACAGACAGACGCCTCCACACCCATCCCACCCCTTCATCCTGCCAGGCCACAAAGAAAGGGCTCACTCCTGTTTTCACACAATGCCAGAAGAGCTGCAGAGGCTTTCAAGACAAAAGCGCTTGCAGGAGGATATTTTTGGAAATGCAGAGTGTGCTGGGAGAGGAAAGGGAAGGTGGATAAACAAGCTTTCAGGATGCCTCTCCTCCTGTTGGTGACTGCAAACCAGGAGAAATGATTTCAGCATTTACTCATATTCAAACTGAGATTTAACAAATGAATATATTATGAGCAAAGAGCAATCACACTCACCCGTGAAAAAGCTGCTGCTCAGCAAAGGGCCAGAGCCTCCCACCATTTTCAGACCAGCTTCAGTTGCTGTTGCTCAGAGGAAAAAGCAAGGTTTGGGGGCAGGGTGCAAGAAGGAGAGATGGGAGCAGTAGAGATGCACAAAATCTAAGGTTAAAGGTCTGCTCTATTAGGGCTGAAAACACTTTTCCAGCTAAATCATCATAGTGCTTTGGCAGCTCCAGGAGAGTCTGGAGTTGCAGGGGTGATGCAAGTAGGAGATGTTTGGCTGTCCTGGCATCGTTTTCTACCCAGATGATCTGTGCTTCAGGAGGTGGGAGGGGAAGGCAGCACATTCTGTTTGGCAGTATCCAGCACCCAGCTTGGGTTCCTGGGCCAACTATTGAGGTTGCTTGGATTTAGGAGTCATTCTGCTGCTATTATGTCCTGTGCATAAAGTGCTCCAGGTTCTTCAGCTCCTGCTGTGCCATCTTCCAAACGTTTAACCATTTCAAATACGTGTTTGGAGAATATGGTGCACAAAATCAATCAAAATGTTTGCCAGTATGAGTTAGCATTGGACTTTTCTTCTGCTTTTCCCTCATTCTCTGCGCTGCCACAGCTCCAGTGCTGTGAAAGAGGAGGATGAGGATGGAGGAACAGCAGTGAAGCCTCCACTCAAGAGGTGCAGCTCCATGACAGATGTGCTGAGCAGCCTCTCCTGGGACAGATGAAACCAAACTGTGTTTGACATCACTAAGCAGCCAACTAGGCATGACCAGATGGATTCTTCAGTGTGCCTTGTCTGTGGGTTTGATTTTTAGGTTGTGTTTTGTTGATTTAGGGTTGGCAGGGATTTTGCTTTTTATTGTTACTGCTCACATGTAGGCTCCCTTTGGCAATTTCCCTGTGGGCTGAGAGATCACTGCAGTTAGGGATACTTCTCCTGGACAAAGGCTGGGCAAGTTAGTACCAAGGGACTGCCTACAAGGTGCACAAACATGAGCCATTGTATCACATTAACCTTCTTCCACATGTAGAGGTTATGCTGTTAATAAAGAATGATGCCTCACAGCATCCATCTCTTGTCATGACAGACAACACCAGCATCCTCATGAAGAAACAGTTCTCTCTTCATTGGCCTGGCTGCCATGTGTAAAACAGTGCTCAGCACACTTTGGCTGACTTCCTTTAGGAACATTGGTAAGGTCTAGTGCTGCCTGGATAAGTGGGGTTATCTACTTCACATGGCATTTACAGAATAATTTCAGTTAAATAGGTTGGGTTGTGCAGAGACATTTTAAATGACACCCTGGTAAGCAGATGAATGGTTTGGCTTTTTTCAAAGCAGGCATGGACAGAGATGGACAGGTTAGAGTGGGCAAATTTGACACTTTCCCACTTGGAGTTTTCTTGGAATGCATTTCCAGTGTGCCATCAAATCTGTGTTCTAAACTGCACAGGAAAGGGCTTTTGAAAGGTGATCCTAACCATTTTCCAGGCCTGCTCCTAGAGCTCTCCAAAACACTCTGCCCAAGCAATCAGCCTGCCCTGACACTTGCGCTGCTCCTGAGTGTTGGCAAAAAATCCTGTCTCTGTTATTGTCTGCTTCATGCTGAGTTCTGGTTTGTGTTCTGAGAGACAGAAGTATGATTTCCTGAAACAATTTTTGGTAACAATAAACTCAGTTGTTTTGGTGAGATGCATGTCTTTTTTGGCCTTGAATACAAATTACACCCCCTAATTCTGCACCGCCAAAATTTTTTATCTGTATTAATTACAGAAAACAGCAGAGCAGCAGAGAGGAAAAAGCCAAAATAGGGACTGGGAAATGTTGCTCAATAGTAATTGTGCAGAAAGCTTTTTGGATTGGTTGTTGTTGGCTTTTTTTTCTCCCAAAGAGGATGTTAGAAAATCTTTTGCTCTGAGGTAGAAAGTATAGTTTACAGAGTTTTTAATAAAAATACATTTATCTTTTGTAGCATTATAAAATAAAGTCTTGTAGTCAATTGCTTTGGAAGGACCTGCAATTCAAGTCTCTGAATTGCTCTTGTATATATGTTTTTAAAAAAGAACAACATTCCACCAATATTCTCAGTGAGGTTAACTAAACAGATGGTATTTATCTCCAGGTTTGCAAGTGTGCTACATCGCTCTTGCTTTCAAAAGAGATGTTAACACAAAAATCTCCAAGAGAAGCAGTTGGAAAGTCTCCCACAAACTACACACAGAGAAATAAATTATAAAAACAAAAATCTAAAAATAAATCTGCATTTACCAATCCACTGCTGGCTTTTTTCTGGTTTGAGAGGCTCAAAGGCAGCATTAACCTGGCTGTGCTGTTCCGTTTGCTTGTTTGTCAGAGGTCAGAATCTGGTGGATATAAATACAATTTAGCTTTTATTTGTCTCCAAAACAGAATTTGTCAATACTTCAGTGCTGTTTTGAGCAGATCAATGGCTGCACATAACTCACTGCCTGAGGGCTTTATTATTAATACAAATGCATGTAGGCTAAATATTGAGTGACATTATTAGAAAGGGATTGTCCTTCCCTCTGTGACTTTGACTGATGTCAAATGAACATAAAGCTCACTAACACATAGCCAGATTTCTGCTCATACTTGGAAGAAACTGTCCCTCCCTCTCTGCCTGTCATGGGAGCTGTTGAATACTCTGGAGAAGGTTATTCAAACTGAGTTTTACAGTGCTCACAACCTGAGTTAACATCTAGAAAGCAGTTTGCCTTCTCAGGCTCAGGCATCTCTAATTTGACCTTTTCAGTGGGACTGGATTAGGCTCCTTACCATACTGTGAGAGGCTCCATACCCTTTCATCTTGAAATGTTACACACAGAGATGTGGCTCCAGAACAAGTATGTCCTGGAGATCCTGCTTTCAAGTAATGTCTGACTTCAAAGAAATGAAAAAAGAACACACATAAGAAATATTTACAGCTGAAGTAGAAGTCATCTCCATTTATGACCCAGTACCTGAGCTACCTCAGGGATTGGGACCCTTGCACAGATGTGCTGCTGCCACATTAATCTGGCCTGAGGTTGGCCACAAGACCTCCTGCTGCAGTCCAGTGCCTGCTGCTCCCCAAATGCCACCACTTGCAGGAGCCCCAGTGGGCATCAGAAGCAGGCAGATGCAAAGCTGAGGCTGATGCTTTCCAGGCACACAGCTGGCTGCAAGGACAGTGGTCCTGTCAGCTCCAGTGCTGCCCAGGCATCTGATGTGTGATGAGGCAACTGACTGGTCAGCTGGGCTGTTATTCTCTTCAAAAATGTTTAACCTGAGCTCATAAAAGGAATGCTGTTTACCAGAAATAAATAGCTACATATAATGCTGCTTGGTTAAGTATGGCCAGCATGTTAAGTATTTCTGTAAGATCGCCTCCTGAAATGACTATATATATATATATATCTTCCTTTTTTAACTGACTTTTGTAATAAATGGGTCAATCTTGTTACTTGAAATGTGGCAGGGAGATTTTTAAGAAAGCCAGAGAGTACAGAAAAGCAATAGTTTTCTCATGAAAAACACAAAATTTGTGAAGCTGTGGGATTTCTCTTTTGATTAGAGGCTATCTACACTTGACAATAGCTTAACTTTCAACACCCAATGACATTAATTTCACTTGACTTCCTGTCTTAAGGTCAAAAACATTAATCAGCACTTCTATCATTAGCTGAGTTTCCTTTTCTATTAAGCGATTATGATCACTTACTATTAATGAGTCGTGAAGTTTTAATAAATTTTTGCTAGTGTGAAATTGCTAAACAGTAATTATGGCATATACTGTATGGATGGTTTGTTCCACAATGTACATTTTACTTAATGTTGGTTAGAAACATCTACAAAAAACAACAGAAAGTAATTAACTAGTTATGGCTGAGGATGCAGAATGGCCTTTTTCACCACAGTTATAGTCAATAAAAAGACAAAGCAGGTCATTTTTTCTTTGTCATTCCTGGAATTACTGTATTTCTGGACCTTGTGACTTTGCAGTTCTTTAAATGAAATGACACTGCCAAGGCTGCTTACTAAACAGGGGATGAAAGAAAATATTACATCTTTTAAGAGCTATTGTTTTAACTTGGGTTATATTTCTACTGTTCTGGCATTGAAACAACAAGGTTAAAAAACAAAAGCCAGGCCCTCTCCGTTAATACAGAAGATAAATAACACAACAAATCCCATTTCCAAAAAACTGATGTCTGAATACTGGCTTGGCTCTCCTGCAGCTTGGCATTACTCACAGACACAGCCAAACAAGCACAGGCAGATGCTCGTTCGGAGCTTGGCGCAGGTTTTTATTGGCTAACTGACTTTTTTAAACACCCAACAACCAGGAGCTGGACTAATGGTGACTGACGAACTGGAAGGTAGCTCTGAACCCAGAACAGATCAGGAAGGTATATTAAATAAAATAAAGGAGCTTGCATTGATAACAGTTTCTCTACTAATTTCCCCCGTTCCAAATTTTTGGTTTACTGATATCTGAGAAAGCTGCAGCTGGTACAGTCACTACAAATGTACTCCCTGTTGTACTGAACCATATTTGCTGGACCAGCCAAATGGAGGAATAGGGTCAACTCAGGCACACTGGCTTTTCTGAGCACTACTTCTGTGGTATTGCACCCATCTCACAGCAGTCAGGTACTTAAAAATATACGATTAAATCATTCTAAGTGTTTGTTGCTGTATTTATAGTAACACACATGGAAGTGTTGTCGCTTCTGAATGCACTGGGTGGGAAGCCATCTGGGTCTGTGCTGTCCTTTTTCAGTAAATCTTATCAAACTGGTGCTGAAAAATTGGAGATGGCTCCAAGAAGAGCCAAAAGGGTGACACTAAGTGTCTGTGAAAAGCATGGCTAATAGTACATCCCTAACAGTGCAATCTCATCACAAACCCACTGTGTACTGTCATGAACACTGACTGTGGGAACCTAACAAGGAACAGAAAATTAGAAAATAAATAGAAACTTTTCCATCCATAGACAAAGCTTTAACAAGGCTGGCTGGCTGTTAAATCTAGACCAGTTCAGCATAGAAAAGTGTTGTAGTTTTAACAAAGAATGTAAGTAAACATGGGAACAAGTAAACAAGATTTGTACTGTGTTCTCCACCACTGAACAAAATCTTTAAAACCAGACAAGGTATTTTTCCCCAAGAAAAGCTGTGTTCAAGAAATGATTCAGGCAAGTCCAACACCTTGCACAGTGCCAGGAGACAGCCTCTTAATTTATTAAACCTATTTCTCTAGGATATAGCTCTGTAGTGTTTGGTGTTTCTGCTGTGGGATGATGAAACACAGTCTTTGCACTGTCATTGGAAATTCTTTGTATTCTAAAATGCAAGAACGAGACAACTCTGGTTGTTTCAGCCATGGAGATCATGACTGGCAGCACACATGGATGTGTGGGAAGGCTGGCACTGTGCAGGTCTGCAAAATGTCTCATATTGGTTGGCTCTTGTACTGGAGAAGGAACACCAGCATGGTGCAGTGAGAGATGCTGCTTCCACCAGCTCCCTGTCCTAGCCCCCTGCAGAACCAAGTGGCATGATCCACAGCTGTGTTTCAATTCAAATCTTGTGTTAGTCTGAAATGGAGCAGGTCTTTGCTTTCCATTAGAAAAATGGTGGATGCCCTGGATCAGTACAAAAGGATGTCTTGCATAGCCTAGGATTAAATGGAAGTAAAAATAAATTAATGAGCTCCTATGCCTCCAGCAAAAGCTGTGGCGCTGTGAACAGCAGTTCTGTCCAAAGCACACAGTGGCAGCAGTGTGCTGGGACAAGGTCAAAGCTCTGTTGGTGGCTGGGTGACCATCTGTCTCTGCAGACACTGAGCACCATCTCCTTGGAGAGTTACTCAGCAATATCCAACCATACTGGAGCAGCTGCACTGCTCACCAGCAGTTACTGGGATCCTTGCCTGTATGACTTGTACTGATCTGAGGAAGATTATTAAAACATTAATTCATACCTCTTGTCTTCATCTTCCTGGCCTGACTC
The DNA here is from genome assembly GCF_001522545.3 of Parus major. Taxonomy (NCBI): domain Eukaryota; kingdom Metazoa; phylum Chordata; class Aves; order Passeriformes; family Paridae; genus Parus; species Parus major. Next base: position 27,305,480 of record NC_031775.1, on the reverse strand, counting down.
TCACAATGTTCATTACTAGGTAATGTGCAGTTATAACATCTTAGTTTTACAACTCTCTGAGGATACTTTGGGTCAAAAATGAGCTTGAGATTCCAGGGCACAAGAGAAATATAATTTTTATCTGAAGAAACAACATAGTGTAGAGAGAATTATGACCAGCAAAAGTCATCAGAGCCAAGTACCTACTGAAAGCAATTTTACTTTAATTGCACCTGAAACTGACAATTTCCGAATACGTAGAAAAGACAGTAATTGCTTTGCAGGAATTTGCAAGAAGCCACTGAATGGTGCCTTGGATACTGTATAGGATTACTGGGAAAGCCCAGCCATGCACAAAAGTTAGCTTAAAACACATAGTAACTCCTATAATCAAATTTGTTGGGTAACCATTACACAGTCTCAAGGATGAGAAGCTGATTGGATCATTAAATCTGTCCCTCATTTGTGAAGGGTGCCAGGACTCCTTGTTAAATGTGGCTGGTGCTGTCAGAGTGCAGTGGGCTCCTTGCTGTGTACTTGGGATGCATGACACAACATTCCCATCTGTGTGGCCTTGCTCTGAAAATGGCCCTTGCAGAAGTGGGCAGCCAAGGCAGCTGTGAGGCTCAGACCAACTGCACCGTGACATTTTCAGCACTCTCAAGAGTTGAGCCCTAAGCTTCTCCAAAAGGCACCCTCAGTACCCAGGGACTGCTGGAGATGCAGGCTCAATCCAGTTTTCAGAGCTGGCAAGGGCTGAACAAAGGTTCAAAACATTAAAAGTGAGCTTGGAAATTTATAGCACCAAGGATGGGAGTGAGTCTTGGCATGCACATCTTTTAAAGAAGGAGCACAACCCTCTTGGGTGCAATGGGCAGGTCACAGGACTGCTTTTTATCCAAATGTAAAAGGAGATGATAAACACCATAGGCCTTTAATTGAAAGTTGTCACTGGCCATATGGTGACATCTGGCTGGGGGGGTGAGATTATTCGACCAAGCAAGTGGTGCTGAGGCAAAGTCAGAGCTTGTTTCAAAGCTCATTCCTCACATTTGACAAGGGTTTGTGTTGCCAGCTTCATTGTTTCCTCTCTGTACCTTCATTCCTTTCTATTTTCATGGCTTTGTACTCAATTACTGGATGGCACAGTATCTCTAGCTTTAAAATAACAGTATATAAATGCTGTAAAATCACATTTTAGAACAGATTTCAAGTTATAATATTCCCTACACTTACACAGAGAAAAAGCTCTATATTTTAATCCCCTTCAGTTTTGAAACACTTTCAGTCCATTAGAGCCACATAAATACAAGGCACAAAACAATAGCAGACTACAAATCAATACATTTGCACAGCCAGCTCTAAATAAATATGATCCAGTTGCTGACTTGAAAACTGAGAACAGTCCAAAGTTTTCAGAGTGAAATGCTGGTGGTGAAACAACATTCAGCAGGAAACCCTGACCCTCTTGTCAGCTGGTGCACTCAGTCCAAGGTGTAAGAAGGGATTTACCAACAAGGAGGACCAGTCTGATGATGAAGTAATGGAACAGTTGAAATATACCCTGTTGGGAAGTGTGTTCAGCATTACTGTGGACACTGTGCTGATAAAGTGGGTTGTAAAGTGGAATGAGACAGGTTCAGCTCAAATATTCAACAGTGATCTCTCCTGAAGCAAGCTTTAGGCCTAGCAGGAACTTTATAAATAATACACAATAAAATGATAGTCTTCAGCTTGGAAATTGGTGCTAAGCATGCAGACATAATTATACTCACTGTAATCACACAAGATTGGTATCTCTGCAAGGGAACCTCAGAAATCCCGCAGGAAGAGACAAACCAGAAAAGATGACAATCTTTATTCATTTTGCCTTCTACATCTCATGTTTCATCTCTGCAGCTGTTCTTGTGATAAATAGCAGAGGATGCTCCAAAGGATCTTATTTCAAGCACCTGAGGAAAAAAGACCAAACAAAATTCAAATCAACAAAACAACAATAAAACCCAGAACAAAACAAAACAAACAACAACAACAAAAAACCCCACCAAAAATCAACCCAAGAAAAGAGACTATTATGTTTATTTTCTAATTTCAAGCAATGAAGCCTGTTGGATTTAAGCCTGAGTAACAATTTAAAGTTCAAGTAATTTTACACCATGCCACTACTCTCTTTCTTGATGTTAGGCCTTTCTGATCCTGCCACAAATGAGAAAGGGATTCCTTTCACCTGGGACAAGTACCAGGGACAAACATGGCAAGGGATTCACATGAGTAAGGGCAAAAGACAAAGCAGGTATGAGAGGATGGCTCCTCTGCACCTCTGCCCTTACATGTGCAGCCCAAACTCATGCTTGCCCTGTCTGTATAGCAAATATATTCTGCCCAAAATGTAGATGTGGCCATGTTTCATACCAGTCAAAGTCTACAAGCACATGCCATAGTGTAATAATTGGTGGGTTTGGATTAAATAATTTGTGTATGAAATGCAGATTTTAATTTTTTTTCTCTCATACAACCTTCCCTTTCTGTGGAATTGCTCCATCACTTTTGGAATCCAAAGCCCAAAGAAAGCAATCTGAGGCATCTCTGCAGTGCAGCTGACTCTACTAGACACATTTGCTGTGAAAAAATAAAATATAAAATAAAACAAAATAAAATACAATAAAATATTTTATAGAGTAGTTCCTCAGGGTGAAAATGTTGGACTGCTCTATGCATATTTATACATGCACCTTTACATTTGATGGATTCTGGTCTCATTCTTTCCTACACAAATTATAAAAGTTTCCACTGGAAAAAACCCACCTTATAAGTGACCTTAGAGATTGAGTTATTTTCAGCAAAATAAAGAAAAGCCCCTGTATCATTTTAATCTAGATGATTCTCATTTACAGTACTCATAAGAGCTCATTAGTGCTAAGGCACATATCTTTGTGTGCTTACCCAGCTGCCTTGAAAGGCAGGAAAATGCTGTTAAATCCATTTTATGGATGAGAACATAAAGATTCAAGCAGTCTAAATAGGGATTAAATTGAAGTTAGAAGCCAGCCTCTCAGATGGTGATGTACAGTATTTACTCTCCACACTGCATAGTCCCAAAGATGATTTAATTCAGTGAGCACCTTCTTCCTGGACTCCAGAGCTCATTAAGCACTTTCACAGGCTGGAAAATCTCCCTGGAGCAGAAGGGCGCCCGTCTCCAACCTGAAGTGTATCATTCTCCAGGGTTAGATGGGAAAACACCTCAGCTCTGCCCAGGTTCTTGGTGGAGAACACTGCTGGGCTGGGGTGCTGAGCTCGTGCTGCCTCCATTGACTAATTCCCATTTCTTGAAGACATCTGAAAAATGTGGGAAACCCAGAGATCAGGTCCCAGAGGGTTCAGATTCATACTGTGCCCTTCAGAGGAGTACAAACCACAGGGCTGTAGCCAAAGCCAGGCTGGGCCATGTTGTGTTTCTGTGCTGAAGCAATGCTGCCTGAGCTAGCTGTCTGTTCCTTGTAGCAGGTAACCCTCCATGAATTCCTCATCTGAGGGTTTCAGAATTCCCAGAAGCCCCATTGAATTTCCACTGAAATCAGGCAGAACGTGAACAAGTGTTAATCAGTGTTGTAAGTGTTGTACAAGCCACAGCAAGATTAGAGCCACTGCCTTCTTGCCTTCTCCTGGGAGAAAGAATTCAGATACATTTAAAGTCGACTGGCGCCTTCAGTCTTACCTTGTTTTATTTCACTTTGCATGACTACACAAAAGAGGTTTGTCTGCTGTGAATTGTGTCTCTAAAAGATTCCCAGAGTGGCTATGTCCTACAGAGGATGCAGTTAAAGTGTGCTCTAAAATGATAGTCCAAACAAAGAGCACAACTCTCTTTGGTGTGCTCTGCAACTACTCCAGGAAAATTATCATAACCCATGTTATGTGACAGCATTTTGAAAAGGACAAGATAAAAGGTTAACTCATGAAAATCCATTATTAACAGCCCTCTGAGAGTCTGACCCAGTGACAGATAGGTTCTCTCCTCTAAGCTTTATACACCCAGTTTAGTCTTACCTTCTTGACACAGTAGAATTAATCTGACCCTGTCTAAATAATAATTTGAAAATCTTCACAAGACTATGTGTCCTTCATCAAGACAATAGCTGATGGCATCACAGGCTGAGGAAGTCCCACTCTGTTATTGATTGGTGTACAGCTACAATTCCCCAGTTATCTTGGGTAAAACTGTTCAAGAACTCAACATGCATGAAAACATTGCATTTTCTTATCATCTCTTAATGAATCTCTTAGGCTTGAGATGCACTAAAATTCTGGCTCTGTGTCTATGAACTTTGTGGAGAAATTGTCCCATTTGTAGTGAACTGTTGTTCCCATGCTGGAAAATCCCCTCTGTGAACAGGGAAGGGCACTCTGTTTAATAGTGGAGCTCATCTTAATTTCAGCAAAGAAAAGGTGTAGCAGCATGTCCAAACTATCAACTTAACTCTACAGAAAACAATGCATTACAGCTCTGGGGAGTTTTCAGTGTTGTGTGAGGCTTTGCTTTATTTCAATATCCCTCCCCTTTTCAACATTGAAAGTTTTTAGAACAATTTCCCTTCTGTTCTTTTAATGAAACCACTCATCAGGAATAATTTGCTACAAATCCATACTTTGAACTCTCAAATTAGGAAAAAGAAAGGAATTCCAAGTAGTTTGGCACTCTCAGGAAATGAGGCGAGATGAAAGGACCACAGGCACGATAGGGAAATGCATTGTTAAAGGACCTGGGGGACAAATGAAGTCACCAGCCCAAAGAGAAGAGAACAGTCAATGAGCAAACTTCAGTCTGAAGATAATTTTGGCTCAGGTTTGAGACACATTAAATGCTTCTAAATCTTCAGAGGTTAGACATTCAAAGCTAGCTGAAAGCCAGGTCTCTTTCTAGGCTGCTCTTATCATTAGTCAGTTCTGAGAATCCAACCTTGTTCTGCTCTTTTCTCCTGGGCTTTGATTCTGTCACTTGAAGTTCCCATATTCCACCTGTGAGATTGAAGCTGGATGTTATGCACACCATTTGTCAGAAAGCTGAGCAATTTTTCTACTCAAAAAAATCATGGATACGTACATTTTCAAATAGATTCTGGAAGTTATTCTATTCACAATAGTCAAATCAAGCCTAGAAGCCCAGGATTAATGACATAAGTGCCAAAAGTTCTTTCTATCCTTTCTAATGGAAGGAACTAGACAAATAGGCATAAAATTCTACATAATTTGTAAGAGATTAAATGTTCTCCTAAATTTTCAACTAAGAAAGAAAATTAATACAAAGAAAAGCAGAAACAGAAGGCAGTTAATGGGCTTATCTCTACAATTTTTGTTGGGAAGAACACATTTATCAGTATTCTTCTTGTGAAGTTCCTTCCTTCCTCCCTGTGATGGTAATTTTTATAGCAGTTATGCATTTTTTGTTCCCTGATTAAAAAAGTACTTGCTGGCATTGGCCAATTTGTTGATCCATAAGTGTACTTTTAGTAGCTCACAGACCACTTTTCCTGCATGGAAACTGAGGTTCCATTATTCATTATCCATTCATTCTGATTCCAAGCAGCCCCAAATCTCAACCAGTTTGTCTAAGGATACAAAACAAATGGATCTAAAATGATGTGACCTTCATATATCAAAACAGCCATCTGGAGACAATAAATGCTCTGCTTCTACCTAGCATAAGCTTCTCCACAAGCATGCAGATTGAAGTCAATTTGCGAAAGTCAAACTTTTGACAAGAAGTCAACTTGGGCAAAATGAGGTTCAACAGTGTTTTAGTGAGATCACCGTTAAAATTATGTTTTATGAGCCTGAAATTGAGCCACCATCCCCATTCATTCACCCTATAAAGAAGAACAAAAGGAAAATAAAAACCTATGGAAAGTCACCTCATAAGTTTTTCTTGTTTGATTCCCCATGTGATGATTTCTCAATGGTCTGTGTTAAATGCCCCCATTATCACAGTGTGTCACAAGTTTTATATTTCCCAGCACTGACTCCAGCTCCTACATACTGTGAGAGGAACATTTGAATTAGCACATTCTCCCAGGGAATGCTGTGCCATGAATAACCTCAGGAGCTCACTGTGCACCCAGCTCCCTAGGAAAGCACACACACTCATTGCCATGCTGGAGAGCAGTGAGAGCTGGGTGACTGCACTGCTCCCTGGCACACAGCAAGCCCAGCCTCACGAGTCCCTGCTCCCAGCTGCACATCCCAGCCCATCCCAGCTCATCCCATCCCAACCCAGCCCAGCCCATCCCAGCCCAGCCCATCCCAGCCCAGCCAACACGCCTCGCTTGTGCCACCAGGACTGTGGGGCTGAGCCCTGGCCTGGATTCCTCAAGTGAACCATCTGAAAATAATGTTAATAATAAACTCTTGTATCGACACAGCTGAGGGGTGATGAACTGCAAGAAGGAGATGGGATCTGGCCAGGGGAAAACTCGTCCTTGGCCAGCTTTGCTGTGCAAATCTGCTTCTCTCTGGTTGCTCCTCTCGGTTACAGCAGGGGTGTGAGAGAAGTGGCATTAGCAGGATATTAAGAAGCTGGTTTGTGGGGACATTAAAACATTTTGCTGCTGCTACTGCTGTAAATTTAAATAGCATACCCTTTTCTGCTGCATTTTCTTACAGTACCTTTGAGGATGACAGGAGTGCAATGCCAGATCAGCCTGTGATCCCTGTGCCTTGTTGTAAACACTGGCCAGCAAGACTTTCCTAAAGAAACTCCTTACCCAAAGCTCCAGCTGCAAGTGAACCTGCCTTCTTTCCATCTTCAGTGCTCTGAAAGTGGTTTAAGATTATCACAAACTCCTGCTCTACACTAATAGGCTCATAGCTACTTTGCTGGTTTAAAATCGAAGTTTCTAATGGCTAAAGAAGGATACAAATAAGAAAAACAATCAGTAGCAGAGAGCAGATATACTGTGCAGATTTTGAAGCTCAGGTACGGTCTTAACATATTTTTACTCCTGTCATTATTCTTTGAGAGCCATAGGTGTGGGTGTGTTTGCATCCACACCTAACACCAAGGCTTAAAGAGCTGACAAATAGACTAGAAAAAGGAAAAGAAATACATTTACCCTTATTTTACAGATAGAGATCTAAGACAGAGAGAAATGAGGGACCTACCTCAGGTCATACAGGGAGTCAATAGCAGAAATTGAAAAAAGGTTGTCTGAATCCTGCCCAGCACACTAATACCTTGACCTTTATACCAAGGCATTTCCACTTCCAAAGGAAAGAGCTGTATAGATGGCTGAGGGAAAGCAGTGCACGGACAATTAATTACATTTTACCTGCCATTTCTTTCCTTCCCCCAGTTACCTCCTGGCCCTACAGCCTGGATCATGAATTCTTGAAGAATTTTGTTCATTCAGGGAATCTATACATAGGTGATAAATAGAAGCTGGAGGAAAAATACAGAGATGATAGAGTAGGTGGAGGAGGTTTTCTGTGCTACTAATGTATTTCAATATACTTCTCCTTGAGCTCTCTGCAGCTACTCTGAAGAAAGAGAGAAAAAGCCTGAATACTTGGCTTTTTACTCTAGGTGACAACTGCAGACAGTAGGTTTGAGAGAGTATTTCAGCTCTTTAAAGAATGACTGATAAAGAGTTTTGTTGAAAATAACAGGAGAAGAGAGATCCTCTGCTTTATTTCTTGCCATGAGAACTTCTGGGCATTCCCTGTAGGTTCAAAAGATTCCAGGTGACATTGGGAGTGGCAACTGCAATGGTTGAGGGGGCCAGTGAGGATTTTTTTTTAAAGCACTGATGGTATTTAAGAGCATAATTCCCACTGACAGGTATTACATTCCTTAGCTTTGCCTGAAATGCCACACCACAAATAATACCTGGAACAGCAGATTTTCTGTATTATCCTTCAAAACTGCAGGTGATGTTGGATTAGATTTAATTTTTTTATTACACTAAGAATCTTTTACTTCTACTGGGAATGAAGTTCTACTCAGTCAGCTCTTCAGAGTCCTGGCCTCATGTTTCTCAGGGCTCTTGGGCTCTAAAACAAGTTGATGTGATTTGAACAGCTCAGTCACAACAAACTCACACTTCCAGCCATCTTCTGTATTTTCTCTCCCTGATGTTACCATCCCTCTAATGTCTCCTCCAAAGACACTGAACTGAATAACAACATATGTCACCCTCAGTACTCAGTGTGCTGAATTTTGTTGTGTGCTGCTTTTTGATTTACAACTTTGTGTAAATAAATTCAGCGCAGGTTTTAGCCTGCACAGCCTCTTTGTGTGCTCTCAGTTGTGTGGATGGAAAGCAGGAGATATACAAAAGCAATCACCAGTGCCACTGGCTTGAATAGCTTGTTAGAAAGTTTACATCTGGCACAAAGGCACACGTGCAAACTGTACTCTGCACTCCTCGTATAAAGCACATTTGGGAACAGAGAATGATTGAAACAGAAGAATGAGTGCTTAGTCAGTGTCCTGCCCTTCCCACAGGGAGCCACGTCTCCTTCCTGCCACCAGTCATCTGTACACTGGAGAAAGCTTTGAACAGCTACAACTCAGACACTGATCCTGCTAATCCTGCTAATCCCATGGCCTGGTGTGCTCCACCAGCCTGTGAAAGACAGACTCGATTTCCCCAGCTAGAGGCACTCTACACTTCAGGAGGGTGGCTCACATCTCCTCAGGCCCAGCCAGAGGGGGAGCAGCAAACACAGCAGCCAAAGGACCTGCACAGCCACTGTGCCAAGCGAAAAACAAGCTCCTCAGAGACCCATGAAAGGTGGTCTGGTTTGTATCCACTCACCAAAAGTCACTGTTTGGTCTCTGTACATCAGGTCTGGCCTTCACTTAACCCCACTGGCCTCAGCAACAGCTTTTACGCACAAAGGGAATCAGGTACAGCAGCTACAGTAATGGAGTGAGAAAAACATTTTCATTTCTCTTTTGACCCACAATCAGCGCTGCCAAGCACAAGTATGTATTGCCTTAGCCCACAAATACTGCGAGCATTCAATTAGAGATGGCAACATCCATGTGGGAATAGTAACTGAAGGAATCCTCTAATCCTACAGAAACTTGTAGGTAGCTAAAAAAAGTGGAAAGATGCTGTGTGTGGATGCACATGTGTATGTCTGAGGAAAGGCACCCTTTGTACCAATAAACTTTAAAATATGATTTACACTGTGCAGGCAGCAGCCTCAGACATCAAAGCTTCAGACTTAGTGCGTTGTCAAAAAACCATGAAGCTTTAAGGCTCGACCAAGCATCAACCCCAAGCTGAGGCAGAAGCTTTTACTCTTGAGACCGCTGACTGAATGGATTAGATTTGAAAAAATGAAAAAAAATCACAAACCCCACAGCTCTCTAAAACTGCTGGTAGAAAAATAAATTACTAAATATATGTTTGCTCAAGTATGTCTTTATTTATCCTGCTGTATTCCACACGTAATACTTAAACTCCCTGCATTTTAAATGGAGGCTAAAACCAGCTGTAAATGCACTAGCCAATGAACTAGTGATAACAAATGCATCCAGCAGAGACAAAGGTTTGCTTTTAATCAGAGAAAAGAAAAGAAGACCAAGGTAATACTGTATTAGGCATTTTTGTCTCGTGCTGCAGAGTGGGTTGGCCTAGAGCCACACAGCAAGGTACAGCTCACTCTTTGTGCATGCACTTTGACAGAGCCACGGGTTATTGTACCAGATGTGTGATCAGGAATGGATCCAACAGCTGGACAGAGAGAGAAGGTGTTCTGCTGCCAGTGCTGTGGTACATCCTGGTGACTCAAGGGCTGCAGACTGCCTTGGACTTTCTCTCCAGAGAGCAGAGCTGTGCCTAAAACTACTGTGGTGCCAAAAGATGGGAATCTCCTTGTGCTGGAAAAACTCATTCAGCAAGGAGCATATAAATCTAAACAGGGAAAAAACCCTGGAAGTTTTATAATTTCTCTTTAATATATCAAAAATACATAATGACAGAGCTCCTAAACAGTTATTTGAGGCCTCCCCCCTAATTTCAGTGTGAGTCCATACCTGAGTGGCTCACAGAAACTGTACCAGATACCCACTCAAGCCTTTCTCACGTGGACTGTGAGAGAGGGGAAATTACTACAAAGCCCCCTAGTGGGATTAAGGTCATATATTCCCCTTAAAACCTTGTGGTTTCATCCTTAGATTTTGCCATGCTTTGGTTGCCAACACAACTAAACAGTTCAGCTTTTTGAAGTTGTGGCAGCCTCTGCTCCTACTGCTTCTGTTGAAAAAGGCATGAAGTCAGTAATTTGGATTCCATACTCTTGTGTGAGAAGGCGACTGAACTGCTAATGGGGGGACACCGCCTCGCTTTCCACAGTGCACTCAGATTTACAAATAGCCTGCACCAGCTGGTGGGCTGCAGCTGAAATGATAGTTGGCATTAACACTGCTTGCACAGCTTATCTATGGGTCTACTTTGAGAGGATTTCATTATTTGGACTAGCATCAGGCTCTTAGTGTTCTGCACAGAAAAGGATTTCTTTCTCTCCATCAAGATTTCACAGGCTGATTTCATGTTAAGGGATGCTGGTTACTGTTCCCCCACAGTTTCATTTCCCTCTCCGTGTTTTCACAGACACAAACCTCTCCCTGTGTATCTTTGTGGCAAATTTGCACACTTCAGAGCTCCTCACCTCCAGCCTGCCTAGGGCAAATTGGCAAAAAGAATAAAAGGCAAACAACAGCAAGGAAGGTTGTTTTGCTACGATACAAAAGAAAAGTGAATCTCTTCCTGTTGGTAGCTAAGCCCTGCTGCTGCTGAACAAGATGGAAGGGAAAACAAAGAGAAGGATGAAGGATAGAATGAAGATCCCAGGTAGGAGGCTGAGGGTCTGCAGAACGCCCTCTCCTCTGCCACTTGTAAACACTAAAACCATTTAGAAGCAGTGCATTGTAATTTCTGTAACAGGGCAGCAAACCAAGTTTAGTGACACGGAACAAGTTGTCAATAGCCTACAGGACTTTAATTGGGTGAGAACATAACTCAGGAGGGAGGGAGGCTGAATTCTTTACATTAGCAAAAGATGTTGTAGGCATGGTAGCTTTTGAGGAGGAAAAAACTTTTATTCCTTTTGTCTCTTTTATCATAAAAATCCACTAAACCACAAACTGCTCAGCTTTGCAATGAGAGTGCCTTTTGTGTCATTTATATTACCCTACTGTGTTCTTATTATTAAAAGTCTTATGCTTAAGAAACAGCACTTGGAAAAACATGGTCTTAAGAGCTTGAAAACACTCCCTGCAATGCTTTCTTCCTTTACTCCCACCTCAGAATCCCAACCAACAAGTGAATTTTGTATTCAGGCTCCCCCCTCCACCCACTTTTGTGAAATATTAATTCCTTCTCAGGTTCAAAAAAAAAAAAAAAAGAAACCAAACAGACCCAATCCAAAAAAGTCAACCTACTGAAAAACAGCTTGAGACACTTTAATCCCTCCAGGAATTGCTGTCCCAGACCCTTTGGGTGTCTGAAGAGCAGGAAAGTTACAGGGTGAGAGGTAGGAAAAGTTATTGCCCTTTATTGAAAAGGAATGATGAAGCTGAAAGACAGTCAAGGAAAACCTGTCAGGACATGCAAATCCACCTCAGAACACTGAAGTCTCTGGGAGATGTGGGGACTCTGGCAGTCCTGACTCTTTTAGAAGAGGAGTTGCCTGAGCCTGTGTGCTGTTTGAGTTCACAGATTCCATGCAGCTGAGCAGGGTAAGTTACCACAAGCTCCAGACTAGAGCAGACATCAGAGCACTATCCTCCTACAAGTAATAATGAGCATCTCTTCTCTGCTTTTATGGTTTTTTTTATCCTAATTTAAATTATTGTCATCAGTGAAAAGTGCTGGACTATCTGAGCATCATGGGATAGCCCAAATCTGGGAGATCTACCCTAGCCCAAGGAACAGAGGGGGATGAAGAGCCAGAACTGGCAAGTGATGATCTCTACCCATTTAAAGATACAAGTAATAACAGTAGAAAGATTTCCAATAGCATCCTACAAAGTGCTCCTTAACAGAACTGCTTCATTCAGTAAAACAGGGCAGTTCTGTGCTGCTTCAGATTTTGGAGAAGTTTTGGTGCATGAAAGCTCCAGAGCTTTTGGAGGCAGCTAAAGCTGAGGCTCTGGTCCAGTCACAGACCAGACATGGCCATCACTGAGGGGGATGTGATGGTTTGCAGCAACAAGGCCTATGGAGAGCTTCTAACAACATTCTTGGTGGGAATTCCAACCTAGGACACAGAAAACATCCAAAGCAAAGCCCTCAAGCAGTGTACTGTGCAGAGCTCTTGGCTCACCCGACCCTGAATCTGTCTGATAAATCCTCTGACTAAGCTGCCCTAAGGGTGTCAAATTATCACTGTACCTGAGGCCACAGCAACTCCCCTGTGGCAGAAAGGAAGCCTGAAAAAGAGGTTCTATAGAGAACTGTGTATTCTCCATGGGTTTTTTAGTCTACAGATAGGGAAGTCAGATGTCTCCTGTGCCTGGAGATACTGAGGAACAGTGGGTCTTGCCATGGTCTCCTCAGAGGTCTGGCAAAATTTCTAATCTGCCAGAAATGAATGCAAGCATATGAAAGTAAGAAGAGCTAACACAGCTGCAATGGAAAAAGTATGGGCAAAGGATCAATGTCTTGGGGATCTCTCTTCTGATACTGTCCATCTCTCACTGAGAGTTTCATAACAAATGATTTTTAATTTCCCAGATGTACATTCATTTCCCCTGGGAGCATCTTTTCAGAGGCTCAGATAATACAAGCTCCTGTGTATCTCTGGGTAATATTTTGCCCTTTTTAGAAAGGACTTTGGACATGCAGATCTGAAGTCAAAATTGCATGCAACTGATCAATGTTCATGGTCAAATATAATCAAATAAGACATTTCTCCTCTGATTAATTTCAAGTGCATTGTCAAAGGTGGTACAGATAATGTCAAATTCACATTGCAAGTGGAAGGAGGCAGCACAATGTCTCCATACTTTTCAGCTGTCTGGTTTGATGGGAGGGTAAGGATTGCCCCACTCTTGGCAGGGAGGAGCACATCTCACAAACCCAGAAAAAAAGGAGGTGGTTTTCTTCATGGTTCACCAATAGGGGACAGCCTTTTGCATATTCGTCAGATTAACATATTCTAGGATGGCATTTCCCAGGGGGAATAAAGTGTCTCAAGATGTTTTTCAAGCTCCTGTGCACTGTCTGAACAGATAGTTATGAAATTGCATTGCTAATGCTTGCAGTGGAGAGGCTTCCTATTCTCTGCTACATTGAAAACATTCGAGACATTGCTCCACGTACTCACTGTCTCTAAAGGTAGAGAACAGCTTGCCCTGTCCTAAGTAGAATGCCACGCAGTTAAATGATGGGGCAGCAACCAGAGAGTATTTCATGTGAAGGAGGAGCCAAATTTCATTGTGAAAGCACATGCCAGCTCACCTCAGCCGAACTGGTTATGGCTCACTTTACTTACAGCACATCAGCAATATATCTGCTCTGTCTCTTCCAGAAATTTTCAAATCACCATCTCTGTCCCCCCTCTCGGCTCATCTTCCCTGTTTCCTTCCTCCCTCTCTCCCTCAGATGCTGCTTCCCAGCCTTTTGCCAAGTATTGTAGTTCTGTACCAAGAAAAACAGTAACATTTTAGTCTCTCCAAAACCATCCCCTCTCCCCCTGCTGCTTTCCCCTTTCCCTCCATCCTATTGGTATTTACAAAGGGCTTGGGGTAAAGACTCTAAGGTGGTGATATTAAAATGTGTATACTTGGGCAGATAGACTTCACACCTTTAATCTGTCCCAAACTCAGAAGCAAATAGGGTGATAAAGATATCCTTACCAGACCAAGGTACTCACAGGACAATTTCTCCTTCCCCATTCCTCCAGCAGCGTAGATCTGTCCAAATTTCCTGTTTGCCATTCCTTGGTAACATGGCTCTTTCATTACAGCCATCAGTTTCTATTTCTAAGTCAGTTTGTTCTGTTTACAGGCTCGACATGAATATAAAGGGACAAGGCTTAGTGCTTTAGTTTAGTACATATTTCTTTGAAACCTGTATGTCAGTAACAGTTGTTGCTTTGACTGATTAGACAATGTCTAAATAAAATGATTAAATATGAATAACACAGGATATTTATTCAGACTTAATCTCCCTCTCTCAATCCTCAAGACATTATCTGTTGAGAGTTTCTAATGCAGAAAATGTTGCTCCTATCATCCAGATAGCAATATGAGCTATCCCATGTAAAATTTGATGGATATACTTCCTCCCAGTGAGGTGGGAGGTGGGCAGAAGTCAGGGTTTCCAAAGAGCAGGTTTGAAACCCCATGCATCAGAGTTGTCAGCTAACTGCCTATCAGATTTACCAACAAGCCTTGCCAGGGCAGGGATTTCTGATTTATCACTGTCTCACACTGGAAGGAATGCTTAAAATACATGACTATTTTAGGTAAGACCTGCAAATTAGTCTCCATCTTCTTGAATCTCCCAGATCTTTACAGTGAAAACACCTGCAGTGCCTGCTTCAGATCTGCAAATAGCAAATAATAACATCCCATTCCATTAGTTTAAACCTACCTTAATTTCATAATAAAAAATGGTCTCTGTTTTGGACAATAAATATCCACATCCATAGGCGCCCATCACACTTTTCAATGTAGTTTAGTTCAGCACCCACCATTCTGTTTCTCAGGCAAAAATGTTTACAGATCTCTTTGCTTAAAGGCTTCTTACAGCAGGGTGGGAGCTGTTACCCAGAAAGCTCCTGGCCAGAAGTTTTGTCCCATCTGTAAAAAGCTGATTTCACAGCTCCTCACTGATGCTCCTTCCTCAGAAACTTGGGGCTGGCTGATGTGCATTTAGGGTTTTGCAGACACTTGCTTCCTTCCAGCCCCCAGACACATCCATCAGAATATGCACTGGTAGAAACACAGGAAAGATGGTCCCAAAACACCCAAAATACCTTTAAGTTATGTTCAAATCCTTCCCCCGGGGGTATTAGCTGAGACTCAAGCTCTAAGTGCAGCAGAAGTCTCCTGTTCCTTCTCACCGTGTTTCAGCAGCAGATCTTGGTGTTTGATCTCTTGTTGAGTGATTGAAGGCAGAAACAGTGTGGTCACCCTCATGTTATTTAATGCTGTTTTTCCTCAGTTAAGCAATTAGCACAGTCACTGAGCTGTTTTACAGCAGGTGTTACCACTCTGAATTGTTCTACAGCTGCGAAGGATCAAAGAGTCACAAAGGGAGCCCAGTGTGAAGATCCGCCACATGTTCCTTTAACTTGGAGTTGCTTGATATTACTAGTTCTGACTGTGGTCATTAACTCTCTAAGGTTTTTTTTATTTCTTGCAACATATCTGAGAGCTTTGTTCCAGACTAGCAAGCCATGACAGTGAGCCAGGGAAGATGAGACTGATGGAATATAGCCAAGGCTGTGGCACTGTCCTGCAGAAATATTTTAGCCAAGAAAGGAAAGATCTCTGGCTGCTTCAGTTAACATTATCACTAGTGTACTTAAGAGCCCTTAAGGATGTGTTGTTGTTTTCAAAAGGCTGAATATGACTACATAGCTAGGGAGCCTTAAGGGTTATAGTATATCCTAAGGAGGCATTAACAGAATTGGCCCAATAAGGAGAAAACAAGTCAAAACTGAAACTGTCAGCTGAGAAAAATAATAAAAGCCTCTTCCTTCCTCCAAAAAAATATTATAGCCATAGTTGTTCCCATGTTCCTCAAGTTTAAAATTTCCTCCTGTAATAAAGGTTTTTGCATTAACAGCTCTGTCTCAAATTGGTGTAAACTTTCAAAGCCACCAGTGGTAGATATGACATCTGAAAAGCTTTGGCAAAGGGCATTCCAGAGCTTTATGAGCAGGTGTTGCTACTTGTCTCCCAGAACAATGACTCCAAAACATAGCACACTCCACACAGTCTGTGGTGAGAGACAGGGAGGAACAGAAGGCAATGCTGAAGGGAGAGGGGAAGGAGAGGAAAATGGTGTCTCCATTTACAAAAAGACCAGCAAAGTGGGAGAGGGGTGGTTTGACAGCACCAACACACAGGGAGGATAAAGAAAACACACTAAAGTTGCATAAGAGAATATGCAGCAGATAGTGTATGAGTACAGCCATGAGCTACTGCTTTAATTGTTTTGTCAACATGAAAATGAATACATATTTTACCCACTTAAGTGGCACTATTAAGACTTCACAGAATTCAAGCCTTCCCCAATTAACCCCATCAGGCAGTATGCATTCCAACAGCAGCTTCAAAGGTATGGATTTCCACTCTATTAAACTCTATTAAGCTTGTACAGATCATAAAACTGCAAACCTGACAACCTGATGATAGTTCATTTTATTTTTCTCCTTCCCCTCAGCCACTATTCCTTTGCTCCTGTGTTTTGCCACTTGACATGATAGGCTTTGTTCTCTTACTTCAAGGCCTGACTTTTTAGAGACACTCTATTGTCCTGAACATCTTGATAAGATTGGGAAGTCCAAAGTTTGTGGCTGGCACTCAAAGTCACAAAGTGTCTCCTTGCAGTCTGTCCTCTCATGCAGCTTGTGAGGCATCTTTCATCGAGAAACAATTTCTTTTAACTTGAACAGTAATGAGCACAAAAAAAGGGTTGAGGGTTTTCTGGGGGTGGTGTAAAATTCTCCCAGCAGTAAGGCAGTGTGTAAATTAGAAACTGTAGGGATAAATAGTCTTTGGTTTAGGAAGATTGACTCTTGTTCCTGTTGCATACCACCTATTTCTCCCACAGAACACTCTAGCAGTGAGACTCATGCCTTCCTTGAGGATAACTTGTCAAAGAGGATATGGATATGGATTCTATCATTTTTCCTCACTATAAGGACAGATGTTTGCTTTGACTGGCAGATCTAAAGAATGAATTATTTTTCTCTCTGCTGAGATAGATATACTCCCTAGATAAATCTGAGCATGATCAACAGATATCTTCTTCAGAAGACTGACACAAAACTTGAGAAATGATGAACATGTCCCCTGGCAGAAACATCCTCTCTACACAGCAATGATATAGAACTGGAAAAAAAATGATCTATGCTCCTTTCCCATTCCATCATTTTATTCTGTGCTCTACACCTTTATCAAGGCAATCATAGGATGAAAGCTTGAGACAAAGTAAAAATATGGTATATTGCCAAATAGTTTTTAATTGTATTTTTGGCTTCTCCATTGTCCGTTATTCCTGAGGAAGAACTTTGTTCTCTGGCAACTGGATGTTGAGTGTTACTTCCATGCTGTACAGGGAAATAATAAGACTTTTGTTTGCAACATCTTCTTAACTCCACAGATTCAGAGCAGCTCGGAGAATAATGTTTCTTACATTGTAGAAACACCAGAGGAAGACAAAAAATGGGCCAAATCCTGCTGTGCTACTCGTGAGCCAGGAGAGCTCCACAGCCTGCCCAGGTTCTGCTCCTGAAAAGAAATCAGCTGTGATAGGAACTAACCCAGGGGCTCCTCCACAGTCACCACCCTCCACTGAAGAGGAGATGGCCAAAAATGACATAGGAAATGTCATTTCAGCCATTCAAACTCCAGCACCTCCTTCCTAAATAGGATAGAACTTTCCCCTCCCATCACTACAGGAAGGAAGGAGAGGAAGGAAGGAAGGAATGAAACACAAAAAACCAAAACCAAAATGTAGCAAAGACTCCACCATATCCCCTTAAGGCTGTGAGAGTGGACAAAATTATAAATCCTAAAAATGAGGAAGGAGGAAGAGAGGAAAACCCAGTCAGATAGTGGGCTGATAATGGGCTGATAATTCTCCTACTCTAAAAAATGTGTACCATCTTGTTATTCACTTCCCATTTCCACTTTTCTCCAGACTTTTAATGACTTGCCAGATGGATCCACTGTGCAAGTGACTATATCAGCAGCTTGAATTCCTTTGAAATGTCATTTGAATATTTTTAAATATTGACTTAATTTCTTGTCTGCATTGTGCTAGCCACACTTCTGTCCTAAATGGCCATGGAAAAGGCTGCCTAGCATTTAGACACAGAACCCTCTTTAAACTGGATACTGGACACTGTTTAACCACTTCTTGTGTTCCTCTGCTGCTTGAAGCAGGAGCCTTCTTGGGGTTTCGACAGTTTTAAAATGAGCCTGTAATTGTGACAAATGACAGATGGGGCACGAGATGCAGCACTTACACTGTCTGGATATAGCTGTGATCAAGCACTGTTTAGCACCAAAACATTCCCAGGATCACATCCAGCTGTTGAAATCCTCCATCCCAAATGTTAAACCCAATGAATGACTCACCAGGGGAGCCCTCAGTTCAATTATTCAGGATATCCTCCATGGAATATCCTCCTCCTCTTCCTCCTCTTGAGCCAGCAGGGATCTCTGCAGGGCCATATCCACCACAGCAGCTCCCAAGAGGAGCTGGAGCACTGTCCTGGCCAGTTGTGGTGCTGCCTGACAGGAATTCCTACCAGGAAAATTTCAGAATCTGAAGTGCCCTCAAGGACCTGCTTATCTTCAGCCCTTTTAACTTGGTGGCCGATGAGAGGGAAATCAGGCACTCAAGAGGCACATGAAGAGATGAGGAGGATGCTTTGGACTACTTGGATGAGGAGAGTTATTGAGAGGAATCAGACACACAAGGCTTTTGAAAAAACTTGTTCTCTGACAGGGTGTGTATACCCTGAATTCATTGTGGCCTAAGAGATTAAATTAGATCAGCCAGCTCGAAGATTTGAGGTCATGGTGTTATTGTAGTTTATGTGACTTTTCCTGCATTTCATACCCTTGAAATTTTATGAGGAGAAATCTTGGGTATTGCCTCTTACAAAGCTGCATTGTGGAGAAGGGATACAATCATAGAATTACAGAATCAATCACTGTGGTTGGAAAAGACCTCCAAGATCATGGAGTCCAACCTTTGGCTGAACACCACCATACCAACAAAATTGTAGCACCAAATGCCATGTCTAGTTATTTCTTGAAAATATCCATGGATGGTGACAGCACCACCTACATGGGCAGCTCATTCCAACCCCACTTTCAGTGAAGAAATTCTTCCTGAGGTCCCAGCTGAACCTTCCCTGGTGCAGACTGTGTCCTCTCATCCTGCTGCTGGTTGCCTGGCAGAAGAGACCAACCCCCACATTTCTACAACCTCCTTCTGGGGAGGTGTCATAGAGAGGGATCAGTTCACCCCTGAGCATCCTTTATCTATCATCAACACTTCCAGCTCCCTCAGACACCTCTCATATGACTGACTCTTTAGATCCTTCCCCTTTGTTTTTGTTGTTGTTGCCTTTCCCTGGACTTGCTCCAGCACCTGAATGTCCTTCCTGAACTGAGGGGCCAGAACTGGACACAGGATTCCAGGTGCAGCCTCAGCAGTGCTGAGCACAGGGGAAGAATCACTCCCCTGCTCCTGCTGGCCACACTATCCCTGATACAGGCCAGGAGCCATTGGCCTCTTTGGCCACCTGAGCTCATGCTCAGCTGCTGTTGACCAGCACCTCCAAGACCTTTTCTGCTGGGGCCACTTTCCAGCCACTGAAAAAGTGATGCAGCAACTCCACAGCAAGCTGCACACTTGCAGTAGCCTCACTGAAGCGCTGCAGTACCACCAAAACCCTGACTTAACAACTTCTCTCTTGTGTTTTATTTGGTCATCATTTCCACTCACTTTGCTCTATTTCAATTAATATTGTAAATAGTTCTGAACATAAAATGTCTTTATTTGCTTCTAACACTCACTGGGTGCCCAGCACTAATGATCATCGCAGCCATTAATGACTCAGAGGATTTTGAATTCTGGCTGTACTTAAAAGAACTCAAAACTCAAAAGAACTTCCCAAAGCATGGAAATTGATAGTTGGGACTTTCAAAATTTTAATTAGCATCTACCCCACTGCTAACCCCTAACTTCCCATCTTTGTCCATTCCCCCTTACTTTTTAAGGTGTGTTTATTCTCTCCAATCAGTCACTTTGCTCTGGTTGTGTTGGAAGGCTGCAGCAATACACCAAGGATATATTCCACACAGAAAAACCACTGTACTTGTACCAATTATTTGCGCACCACAGAGCTTCCCTTTTATAATTGACTTCATACATTCATGTCTTCAATGCTAAGTGTGTAGCTTCATCACTGCACTAAGCTTTGTTCTGCTCAGAAAGCAAGTGCAATAATTTCCTGATCTGGGCCTGAGAGGTTTATTTGTGCAGACATAAAAGTCCTAAAGCTAATGACATTTGTGTAACCGGGGGCCCGTGCAGAGGGAGCTGCTGGAGCCCTGCACGGTGGCTGGGGCACAGCTCCTCTCTGCCTCACTCGCTGTTTGCACAGCTTCCCAAGCCAGCATTTTGATTCCAATTCTCCCTCCTTCATGACTAGAAAGCCTCAGGAACCACCCCACTATCTCCCTCTCTTTCTGTTCTGTACAGGGAAGGGAATCTTGCTGAGCCCACTACTTCACTGATAGTGAACGTGGAGTATATAACACCTATTTTTCTTTGTTCTGCATCTGCCCATAAAGAAAATTAAAGTTGGCAGAACTCTACTACAAGATTTAAAGTAAGTGACTGGTAAAATAAACCTGTTTGTAATGGAAATATGAGATTTAAAGTACATCACTGATAGATAAAATAAGACTGTTTGTAATGGAGATAAAAGCTATTTATATTGCTGTGGTACAGGCTAAACATATTTTTTTCAGTCAACAATAAACTCACCAAGAAATGCATTTTCTCTTGTCCAGAAGCTATTCCTGAATTCAGGTCAAATTTCCTGATGGTTCCATCTGAGGAAAAAAACAACCTTGAGCCAGGACTCTCAAGAGAGCTGTAGATGGTTTTGTTACCTTTGACCCAACAGTTTCATGCAGATCCACTTAATTAATTTTACTGACGTCCACTTCCTCTATGCAGAAAGCATGGAACTAAATAAATGATTGCATTTTGTAAATTTTTATGATTTCTCACATCATTTGGTTCAATATTTCAATTTTGATTTCTTCTGCTTGAAACAGCCCTACATTGCATTCATCTGACTTATTACTTCAATTTATACAGGGCTAGATGAATTACAGAGATGCTTTTAATAGCAGTTTTCACACTTCCAGTGTCTAAATTTTGGAACTATTCCAAATAATTAGCCTTACCTTTGAATTTTCTAATCTTACTGTTAGCTGGAAGCTTAAAAAACACAAACCATATAAAATCTGAAAAAGGTTTTTAAAACCAATCTTGTCAGAAGAAACACCATATTCTAGAGGGAATAACAGGACAAGCTGCAGGATTATGACTTCTCAGTTTCTCTGAGCAATCTGGGATTCTTCTCACCTGTTCTCCAGTTCCATAACCAGCTGTTGCAAAGGTAACAGCTGAAGAAGAGGTTGAAATACTACTTACAAAAAAATCTGCCAACAACATCCACTCACCTGACCAAGCTCTGGTCTCCCTCTTCAGTGAATTTTCCCAAAGTCTGTTTACTTGAAACATTTCTCCTAGTTTTTATTAAATGCCTGAAAAAGGGAGAGGCTGAGAACTGAGGCAGGGAGACCTCAGGAATGCCTAACTTTGGCTTGGCAGGTTTAAGTAATATTAAGTAAGGACATTTCTGGAGAGCCCAAGTGGTCATCTGAGATCTGTGGCTGGGCTGAACAGCAGCCACACAACTAAACCCTTGGAGTCCATTAGCCTGAAGCTGTGAATGAAGAATGCACTCAGCAGAACACTGAGCTCAGTGAAATGGGAGAGAAAAGTCCCTTTTTCCTCTGAAGGGGAACGGGCAGGTTGCAGGAGTTCACCCAGGATATTGTATTGCCTGTGGTTTTGAGATGGGAGACCCCCTTTTTTTTTTTTTAAGACCAATGTGCAATAGTTGAAATTGAGCTGGCAGAATCTGCCTGGGGAGCAAACTCACCTTTTATTAAAACAAAAGAAAACTTGCCAGAACTGCTAGGCTCAACACAGCTTGATTAAAGACATTGGGGAATTTACCAATCAAGGAAAAGGCAGAGCATGGAAAAAATAAGTTCTAGATCGGTTAAAAGTAGCTAGAGAAAACCCTGAGGCTCTGCAGCTGGTCATTACTGATGCAAGAGATAGACTGCCTCGTGGAGAAGGGATCTAATGGGGGAAGAGGAACACATTAATCTGCAGAGCTCAGCATTAGGGCTGACTAATCACACACAGCCCTGGCAGCTGCAGAGCGCAGACCCCCTTCTTAGAGCAGGGTCTTTGCTACAGATCCCTGTCTGCCATGGGAACACGTGTTCCCCTGCCTGAAGCAAGGCAGCTCGCTCCCACCCTGCCCTGCCAAAGGAGATTGGTGTGGAAAACAACTCCAAAATGTGCCGGCACCGACTGCAGGTGCTCCGGTGAGCTGCAATGATGGAAGCAGCGCCTCATCCTTGGGCAGCAGGTTATCGCCAGCCCTGCTGGAAATCATCATCACTGGAGAGGCTTCAGCTAAAAAACCCTTCTAAAGGCCCTTTAGTGCAACAGTGTTAATTGCTGATTGTGATTCCCTGCCTCTTGCATGACAGCAGGAGAGTGAAGGTAAGGGGACGGTGCATAAAGTGAGCTCCCTGAGACAGGTGTGTGTATTTACCTAGACAGATAAAGGTATAAAACATATCCACATTCTTTTCACACTCATCAGTAGCACCAGGATAAGGAATCCAAGGTTTCACCACACAGAATCCATTTCTGCCTCGTTGAGGAACTGCCTGACTCACATTCAGGTATGAAGAAACTGGTTAATAACAGGACTTTAGGGCACACCAGGTCAGACCAGAGTTTCACCAGGTCCTGTGCTTGCTGTATGAGAGAGAAAGAACTGAGGTTCACCAGGGTGAACTCAGTCACTGTCCACTCTCATGAAGGAACATGCACCAAGCTCAGTGTCACCTGCCTCCTACTCACAGCCAAGAAATCCTATGCCTGTGTTAGACAGCAATTAATTAATATTTTCCAGTGTATAACAATACAAAAGAATGACAACAAATCTTTCATGCCCTGCTGCACTTCAGAGCTTTGTAGAAAAGTTTCTCTCCCTCCACCTGTCCTCCTGTCTGCCATGGGAAGTGACAGAAAACATCAGATTCCAATGCCCATTATTAAATGTAGTAATCTGATCAGAATGAAATGCCAAATGAGTCACCTCCTGCAGCAACCTCTGTGCCACCTGTCCTTTGCTCTGCCTCTTAGCTTTCATAGTTTGCTGCTCAATACAGTGTCCAAGATAATCTAAAATAGTCCTGATGAAAAAGGAGTTAATGGATAAAAACACCATGAGAGCTTTCAGGTGGAAGACTGCACTATAAGCAGATATAAGTGATGACATTTGTGGGGAACCTGCCCTATACTCTCCCTTTTCAATGGAAAAAGTGACATTGATAGAATAATTCTGAATTTTTCACCTCTCTTCTAAATGGCACATCACTGAGACAGTGACAATGTTCTCACCATTAAACCTGACAGAGAAATGTGTGTTCCCTGATTCCAAAAGGCTGCAATAATGTAAAAAGTGGTATGACTCTGAACCAGATGACCAGATAGAGACCTGGACACAGAACAATGTGGCAGCAATGGTTTTTAATACACTTGCTGAATTTGGTACCAGTTCTTGTTCCTAAAAATCAAAGAAGAAATGGATTTAAAGAAATTATCTGCTGCTTTTTTTCTTTTTCTTTCTTTTTTCTTTTGCTTCTTAAAATAAGGTAAAATACCCATGAACCCTGAGCTTGTGTCCTGACTGGGAAACAGAAGGAAAACTTCAGTGAAGAGCCATCTATAATTCCTTCTCATTCTCATTCCATCAGCAAGCCAAAAGAAAAAGCCCTAAACTGCCTAAACTCAAAAATAGGCTCCACCCCACCCCCCCTATACAAATACCTTTTTTCTCTAAATTCAGTGTAACTCACTGCTCAGGCTTCCTAAAGCCTGACGCTTCAGTAAGACACTACCATGCCTCCCAGGCCATCTGGAGAAGCAGATCTCTGTTGAGAGGTTCTTCTTCTAAAGCAAGATATATCCAAAATAAAACAACCAAAACATGCTCCCAGCTCCTCCCCTCTTAAACACTGAGGCTTTTCTGCTTAACACACCTGTTCATGACTCAGCCTCCAGTCCTCAACACCTTCCATGCCAGTCAGATTTTATCAGCAATGACTTTGCTGCTAACCAGGCTAAGAAAAGAGGCAAAACAAGAAGAGGACTAAGCGGTGGGAAAGGCTGTTGAAAGAAAAGATGGATCCAGTGGTAAAATGGGCTGTGTTAAGGGAAGATGAGCTGTTCACACTTCATACAGCAGTTTACCTTCTCTGTATTCTTTGTCCTTTTCCTGTATCTGGCTGGTTTCCTCAGGCTTGAAACATCTGATAGCAGGAAGGCAAAACTGTCCTAAATGTCTCCAGAAATCTGCTTTCCTATTAGTAATTCCCTAGAGAAAATGTAAAGAAAATCAAACACCAGATTTCACATCCTGAGCAAGCCTGGTTATGCATATTTAATAAAAGGAAACATACATTAAGATAAAAATGGGTGTCCATGGAAACTGCATATCTATCTTAAAAAAAACAAACAACAAACCAAACAGCACCCCATATTGAATTTTACATATGATTTTCTTTTACATACAGTCTCCCCCTACCACTTTTGGTGTTATGTATTGGCTGCCAGAGATCCACACTGCCTGCCTGTTACTTTGGCATCTCCAGGATGATGTCAGCACTGTGCAGCTCTGAGATCTGCCAGGTACCAGGCACAGCTCAGGCTGCACTCAGGCTTTTCTGCACCAGGAAAACATGGGCTGCAGCAAAACACTGAGCAGGATGCCCTGCCCCCGGGATTAAGAGCTCTTCAGTAACTTCTTTTTTAGGGGCTTAGAGGAGGAGAAAAATACCTAAAATTAAACAAAATGGCATGGGGAAGTCAGAAGCAGCCTGTGCTCAGCAAAGTGAGAAGTTTGCTCTGATCTCTCACTGGTCCCTGTCCTCACACTCTGCAGGTACAGGGGATAAACAAGGAGCATGGATATATTTCATGGAGACATGGAGATCATTCACAGGTTATTTAAAGCAATACCCTGAACCCATGGTGCTGTAGCAGCTCAAAGCTACACCCAGCAGCTGTCCTGGTGCTTTACATGGGGTATCTGCAGCTCTGGAAGCTGGGGTTCATGCTCGGGACAGAACACCAAGCACTTGCGTGTGGGGGATCAACAAACACTGAATCATCTTGTGGTTCTCTCAGCTCCAGCTCCCAGAGCAGTGCTGAGCACCAAGCAGTGCTCAATGAACCTCTTTGTTCCCAGCACCAGCTGCTGGGCAATGTGACGAGAGCTGCAGCAAGCAGAGGTTTGCAAGAGATGCGTGCGTGGAGACAGCAAAAGAACAGTGCTACAATTAGCATTGGGTGTACAATCAAACTTCTATCAAATGAAAACAAAAGTTGGCTTCTTCAACCTTTTACCTTTAACAAACAGACAAATATGCCAAGTCTATCAGCTGGCACTAGTGCAGCTCTGGGAAAAGAGTGAGCTGTACACACTGGGTGTGTTCAGCTGAGTGATAATCAAAGGCACCACCTAATTTGTGGTGACAGCAAAGGTCACCATGGAATATTTGACCTCTTCCAATCTGTTTCCTTATAGAACCTACTGTATAAATTGCACTCAGCATCTTTGAGGCTCAAGACCTTACCACAGAAATGCAGTATCCTGAGCTATCACCTTATTACCATTGTTTCCAATAGAGTTGGGGTTTTCTCCTCTTCAGTAACTAGGAAATTAAATCCAGTCCCTACTGCATTTTTAATGGCAGTAAAAATTTCCACAGTGGGATCAGACATTTAAACAAAGAGCAGCAGTTTCTCACCTCGCTCCACAGAGCACTGGCAAACCCAACCTCTACCCTCCTCCTCTTCAAGTCTCTGCACACGTTCTTTCTGCAGCCGCTGCCTTTCATTTAACTAGCTCTTAAGGAAAGACATCCCAATTTCCCAATTACTAGACATACATAACCACACACAGCTAAACAATGCAAATAGATTCCCTTCCTCATCCAGTGCACTTACTTCAGGCTTCACTGTGCACTCATGAGCACATTTGCTTTCTTCCCCCCTTCTCTTCTGTGTTCATCTTGAACAAGAGAGAAGTTTGATCCTGCTTCCATTATCGTGCCAAGCACCCACAAATTCATTCCATGGCTCAATTCTCCTTACATTCCTGAAACTAGGCACCTGCAAAGTCTGCATGTTGAAGCTCCACTGCTGCAGGTGGAGCCATTCAGGGGCAGACCTGCAAGCTCAAGCAGCAAGCAGAGGCTACCTGGCATTGTCCACATCATCCTGCTGTAGCTCAGGTCTCTGACTTCCCACACTCTTTCTCAACACTACTCTTCAGCTTTTCTGGAAGGTGCTTTTCCCTGGTAGAGAAGAAGGCTGAGATAAGTGCATGGGAAATCTGCATGTTCCACACTCCAAGGATTTCATGTCTGGCATCAAGCACCAGTTCTCTCAAGGCTGATTGGTGAGGGCTGCACAGTCAATGCACAAACTTATGGGAATACAGAATATCAAACTATGGGCTGGCAGGCACCTCATTCCACTTATTATTCCATTCACAATTTTTTTGGTCATCTGTTTTGTTCCCAGCACTGAGTTCTTTCTGTGTGACCTGCCAAGGATACATTCTAAATATATTTCTTCCTGTTAGGGTAAGAAATGGGTTAAGTGAGCTTAGAAAAGGTTTACTCTCCATCCAGCATCTGTATGCCATAATAAAGTCAGATAACTGTATTACTGGGGTAGCTTGAAAACAGACAAAAATCTGCTTTCTGTTTTTGCTAAACCCACAGCTAAATGATTTTTGAGGGGGATGTTTTCATGCGAGATAAAAGACTAAAATCAATGATAGGACTGTCTGAAGACTGAAGTTTCATTTTATCTCCACAAAAAATCAGGAGTCAGCTATTTCAGTCACTCTCTATTAAGTTTTGGTTCAAAAATGTCACTTGTACTCACAGCAGTGCTGAAAAGACTATTTATCTGAATCCAACTGTAGCATAAAGATTCTCTTGGAATATTTTGTTTATTGAATGAGATAAGCATACGCAAGTAATGCCATTTATTGCAAGAAAAAGGACTTGTAGGTGATATGAAACTGAAACTGCGATATGTGACAAAAATTAATAGCAGTAATCATAAATGGTTATGAGAATGGTGTGAGGTCTAAAGATAACACAGGCATGCACTTAGATATCAATCTGTGATTTAGGGAATTTAGGAGAAAAGTGCCTGACAGTTCAAAAAAGGAAAATTATCATCTCTTCCAAACACTTTTCAAGCATGGCAACCAGAGTTTAATGCTCTAAATTATGAACTTTGCTGTCATAGCATGGTGATGGCTCTGTAGCACGTCTAAATCTGAGTAAGAACCCTGAGAAGTGAGAGAGCCATACAAGATGAAAGTTAGCTAAAGGTTTCACAATGTAAAGGGACGTATTTTACATAGTTTTACCTTCCTGATTTCACAATACTGTGACATTTTTTTCCAGAAATCCAGGCCTCTATAAAATGCTCCCAAGGGGTTCATTTTGGCCCAGGCAGCCAGTGAGTGGATCCTCAGTTCTGTGTCCATGTGGCCTCTGTACCCCAAGAGGAGTTAACGAGGGTTAGGCAACGTTGCTGTCTACAGTAACAGCGTGACTGGAATAGATGCTCCTTGATGTGCTAGTCCTGATTTTCCAATCAATCTTCCTTTGCAGCTGGCTCTGTCTAGAGACTCCTGAGAGAGGAATTAGGATTAATTTTTTCTTTCTAGACACTATTCTCTTTAAACACAGATCTAGCTGTAAAGCACAAGTAAGTAGAAATGCACCCTCGCTCATTTTCTCTTTGCAACTAACTTCTTTTATAAAGAGCTTAGTCTCCAGTTCAGCTAAGCCTTTAATTGTGTGCTTAACTTTAAGTATGTGCTTAATGTCAATGGGACATATGGGTAAGTATGAAACTGTGTGTTTCATTGAATAGACTAACTTACCTCAAATACTTTAATGTTTTTGCTGAACTAAGGCCCTGGCAAACAGAACAAGGAAAAGCATTTAATGGGATATTGAAAAGTTCCTAGTATCAGTTGGTAAAACTAGTATTTAAAGTTTTTTTTTCTCCTGAGTGGTATAATTACATCAATAACTCATTTCAGTTCAGCCTAGAAGGAAAGATTTCTTTGAACGTTAATTGAAATGTGGGAGCTTAAACTAAGTAACTGAACTCTTTGCTTTTGGGTGTCTTTGATCAGAATGTCAAAGATGTTTGGATAGTTATTGCCATTACATCAGTGCTCGTGACCTTGCCATTAAAACACACATACATATATTCTCTCATTCACTGCATTTCTAGGATTACTCCATTCCTGTAGGTATTCAGCCAGAAGAATGATTGAGTGAGTATCACACATAATGCCATAAACCATCACCAGGATCCCAGGGCTGCTGTGATGGCACCCTGCTGAGATCCTCACCCCTGATTTATGTACACTCTCGTTACTGAGCAGTGCTAATCGTGGCTCTAAAGCAAAGGAGAGCTGTGAAATGATGAACACCCTCTCATTGCTGCTTCTGTTCTCAGGTTTGGGAAATTTATCTTTCATGAGTATCTGTACTTAAGTACACTGCTTCACAAGTAGTTCAGTCATTGCATTTAGCATCCTTTGCTCTGAAGCTGACACTACCCTGAACCAACTGAGGTGAGCAGTTTTTGAAAAGCTATACCTGGCAGACAAAAGCATTCTGCCTTTTGGCAGCTCTCTTTCCTTTCCTGTCCCTGAGCTCACCCTGGAGCAGAATGAGGTGTTACCCTGTAAAAAAGAGTAAATGCTATATGCAGGAAGAGTGTTTCTCTTCTCTCTTGCCTTATCCAAATGTGTCCTGCTCTTGTCTGTCCTACAGCTATTGCATCATATTCAGCCTCTACTTGTCCTCTAAATCTTGCCAGAATCTACATTTTGCTCTTCAACTAAAATTAATGACCACACCTATTCATCCTCCTGACATGTCTGTTCTCATTACTCCTTCATCCTTTGACCCCTCCTGGTGTCATTACCATGCTAATATCTTTTACCTTGTGTTCTTTCGCATGACTTAGTACAGGGCAGTACCAGAGAGTCAAACATTTTCTAATGGCTCTCTAATATTTTTCTTCATTTCTTTCCCATGACAGGCCACAGAAATATAGAGCAGTTATACCAATATTTCAAAGAAGTCTCAGCAAAACTCTTTTATCTAATGGCTATGGTTTTATTTCACAATCTAGGATACATTTCAGTGAAAAGAGAAAGGCAGTGGCAAGTTAAAAAGGACTCTAAACAAGACTTATTATAAGCAATATGCCAATAATTATGCTATTACTGCATTCAGTTTTTAGAGCCATGCCATCCCAGTTAGTTTCCTTCAGCATTTTGGGACAGCTTAGACAGTTAGCAGAAACTCATGTCACTGCTCCTCTGTTTTCCCTTTTAAATTCTGATACATAATATTTGTGTTGCAGCTCTCACTAGAGGTTTCTTGGTTCTTTTAAACACTTCTCTTGGAGATTTAAAATTGAATGAAGCACATATTCCTATAGGTCTTTCATTTTGTAAACATTTTCTTCTTCAAACAAAAATCTGCATTCTGGGTCATATTTGGAGATTTGTTATGTCTCTTTAATGGATTGTAAAACCAAAGGGATCATTACGATAATCTATTTTAAATTAACTTCTGTTTAAACAATACTATATTTTTCAAAAAGATATTCAGAGGGGGAAAATACATTCTGATACTAGATAAATTGTTCTTGTAATCAATTACCCCGAATTTTAAAACACAGTGTTTTTTAAAACTCTGTATTTGTTTAGCTCCAGCTTCCATCTACAATACTGTTAATCCTTTTAGTGATGTGTTCAGACATATTCAGAATTGTGAAACAGGTATTTTATGTAGATATTGAAGACTGGTGTCAATTCACCTATTAAACCACTCTTAGATAAATTGGATAGATTAATTTTCTTAAATCACAGGTTATTGGGTTTTTTTTTTTCCATAGACTTAGAACCATTCCTGAACCTTTTATCTTTTTTTTTTTTTTCCTTCAGGTTTTTTCTTCATGTGAGCAAACAAGATCTGGACAGAGAATGCTAGCAATTATCTCAGTCATGCCATGAACTCATCTCTCTCCTGCTTGACATTCACTGCTTACCCATTCAAAGCTAATGTTTTTCTCTCAGCCATTATATTGCACAGGGAGCTCACATTCAGACACTACCTATCACAAACTCTAAATCTTCATCACTATCACAGTATTTCAAGGGTACTTTTCTGCTGTTCTGTATGTGTGACTGGAATTTTTTTGTTCCCAGGCATATGACTTTGTATTTATCCGTATTAAAATGCATATTGTTCAGGTGAGCTCACCTTATGAAATGATGCAAATCCAGAAAACAGAAATTATCTCTTCTGTCATTATTTACCACTCCACTAATTTTTATGTCACCTGCAGTATTTACTAGCAGAGATTTTGTATTTTCTTCCAGATTAGTGCTAAAGAATAACTAGCATTAGGCCAAGAACAGTTTACTACAATAGGATGCATATTCTCAACCACAGCATTTTGAAGTCCATCTACTAAATACATCTTTCAGCCAAAGCATAAAATGGTTTGGAATGAGCTCTATATACTCCATAAAATGGCAGGGAAAGGTTAAGCTGTTTTAAACAATAAAAATCCAGCTGACCAGGCAATGGATTGCAAGCTATTGTTGCCATCTAATAACATTTTAGACTATGCAGTCATAAAGTTTGAATATCACCATGGGAATAAAGACAAAACCACATTGTGCAGCTAGAAGAAATCCAGTCCCTTAGAAATAATGCAAGACAGCTTCCTCCTTCAAATGCATTAATCTGAGTAGCTCTGTGCTAAAGGTGACATGGTAATAGTCAGTTAAAAAAACTTTTAAAATCCTGTTTATTGGGTTGAGAGAGGCATCTGCCTACTTTGACCCCAAAATACAAGCAAAACTTGGAGAGTTTTTTCACTCTGGAAGGGATGCACAGAGGCAGCACCACACATGCATCTCTCAGCTCAGGAATGGCCTAACATATATGGCAGCATCACAATAACCTAATTCTGTCCTTTCTTAGTCAGCACAGCCCACAGTAATCTCACATGAGCCTGCATCTTGCAAGTTATGCAGGGTTTTGGCAGAACTGTCACTTCCCTTACAATACAATGCATCTGGGGCTTGCCTTCATTATCAAAGAAATAGCATTTGTCCAGGATTAGTCAGTCCAAATGCAACACTTTAGGTTTAATTTTTAGTGATGTATCTGGGCCATATATCATTATGTGATATACAACAAAACTGTATATTTATCTAATCTAAGGGATACAATTATTGTGATATCAGAATAACTCCTAGAAACTGTGTTTCTTCTGGCTTGGACACAACTACTTAGGAAGAATAATCAGTTAAAAAAATAATTGCCAGAGGTTTTGTATGGATTTCAGAACTGCTTGCCAAGAAACTCCTCTATTTCCACTCCTCCAGCCTTTCAGGCTGAGTCTTATCTTATTATCCAAGAAAGTCAAATACCCTGGATTCTTATTGCCTTCTATTTTCATCACTTTAAATGGACAAATAAACATTATTTCCCTTTTTGGCTTAGCAGCAGTTTAGCCAAATAGCTGTGGTCGGTCTTGCTTGTTACAATGATCCACATGCCACAATGCAGACAAATCAATCTGCTCCCATGGTACTGTTACAAGAGAGGTCACAACTTGCTCTTTGTCTTAGTCATCTGCATTGATGTAGGACCTGTCATAATGCATTTTAAACGGGGACTGAAGGTCTAAGCCTTTGTACCTTCACACCATAGTTTTGTTCAGACTCTAGAAGTCTTAACAGGTTAGATATAAGGGGCATATAGATATGCAAAAGGGGAAATAGAGCATTTGTAACAGCTCTTGCCTTCCCATACAATGTTCATCTAAAGAAAATTGGTATAATGAATAAAAACATTTGAAATATGACTTGAGAGTCTCCTGCTCTTAAATATTACAGAGGTTCTTATTGCCAGTAACGTGACGTAAGTATTTAAGTATTCTTCAATTTTACAAGCTTTTACTACGTTAAATATTTTCGCTTAAGGCATAATATATGTTTTAACAACTCCAGCATGTGCAAACCATTTTATAGCCCAGGGCTTCACAGAAGTAATGAAGATTTAAAGGTAATAAGTCTCATCTGTTTTATGAAGGGGGAGAACTACCTTGACACACTCACATTTTGTAGGTATTAGGGCTTCCCGGTGCAAACAGAATTAGGCAGATGGGGTGGAACTGTTAAGAAAACTGACTGAGTTTAGTCACATGAATTGGATTTTCTAAAAGGGGAAACATAAAATCACTCTTTCATTATCCTTGCATCTGACAAAATGCATTATCATATGCTTTTGCTTGAACAGTGTAAAGACCATTCAAAACAGATACAATTGCAAATCAGGAAGGATCACACTTATGTGGAGCCCTGACAACGTGATCTCATCAAGCTAGAACTTGAAATTGCAAGTGTCACTTCAGATAAGATCAGAGAACATTTCCTGTCCCAATGATGTGACATTATCAGGTTTGAGACTGTAGCAAAGACACATGCACAATTTTGTGAACTAACAAGGCAGATTGAGAACACACTGGTTGGCAGGATATTTTAGATCCTGAGATTGCCTGGAGCTGGGCATAATTACAGCTCATTTTTTGCACATGGGAGAGCCATCTCGAAGACGAAAAGAGCAGGGTATTCACTGAGGAAAGAAAAATGTTGATCTTTCAATTAGCATAAGTTCAAACATCTGAACTGTGTTTCACAGTGTACAGACAGCTTCTGGTGAAAAAAGCCATCTTCATAAGGCAGCTCTTAGGTGGCTGTGCTTCCATTTCTATGGGAATCATTTAACATATAGAATTCTACTTTTAACTGTTATATACTTAAGCTTGCTTGGAAGAAAAACCCCAAACAAACAAGCAAAGAAACCCCTGCTGCTATTAAACTACTTAAAAACTACTTAATTACAGTTCACCCTTAAGATAGTCATTAGGAATTTATTAGAAGGACTTTTCTGTTTGACTTTTCAACTACAAAATAAACACACTATTCACAGCCATAAAGAAAGGACTGCAGGGAAGCCAGTTAGATTTCTTCTCTCTCTGCCTATTTTTGTCAGTGTTTAAAGCTTAGTAGACAGGTACTAAGAAGGTACCAGTCCAATGCAGGTTTCATCCATTAAAAGCAGTGATAGGGAAGATGCTGGAGGTCACATAAGAATCAGTAATCTGAAAATGTTTCCCAGCACTAAAAGCCTCAAAGCCATTAAGTGACTCTCCTGATGTGGAAATTTCTTAGCACCTACAATTTACTTTTACTTGAACCATTGCTAAAATACTGCTTTTTCAGGAAGACTTACATTTTGGATTTAAGTGTCCTTCATGGCTTTAACTGTGTCACGTGGCTAAAGATCCCTGGAAGTCCAGGCTTGGGAGCACCTCCACTCTGCTGAAGCCATAGGAGAAGAATATACACATTGGTATTTCCATAATGGAAGACACCAAGTCTATCGTGGTAAAGCAGCTGGAGGAGACAGAACTGTGAAGCGCTTTTGCCTCAAAGCTATAAATAAATATTTGTACTTAGGAATAAAACATTATTTTATCAAGCATATACATGGTCTCCTCAGAAACCATGTGATTTCATGTAGCATGAGCTGCAGCATTTGAAATACTAATTCCATGGGCAGAAGCTTGCAGTAGATTATTTTACCCAATGTATGCATGTAGTGAGATACCAAAATAATTTTAAAATTAACATTTAAATGGAGAGCATCCAATCCCCCACAAAACCAGTATTTCTTTCCAGTGACTCCCCAGCATATTAAGACCACAGTGATTGGCAACTTCCTATATAAAGTTTGACAAAACAGAAAACTGTACTTCAGTGCATAACTAAAAAACCATGGTGAATGTGTCTTAACATCATGACTCTTGTTTCAGCTCCTCATTTTTGCACAAATGCTCATGTCAGATGAAGAAAAAACCACCATGCATTCTTCATATTCACAAACTTTCCTGCATTGATTAACGCAACATTTTATGAGACCTGAAAGAACAAAGTTAAATGAACAAGAAGTGAAAACTTATGATGGATGTGTCCCTCATAGCATTTAGATCTTTTCCACTTGATTAAAAATTCCTAGTTCCTCTTCACTGAATTGTTTAGTTTTTTAGCAGTCTCTGTCCTGATTAAAACAAATTAGCATCAAAGATCCCCAGCTGAATGAGGAATCATTAATTGAGAAACATGCAATGCTCCTTAATTACCTTAGAACAGTCAGAGAACAAATAATCTTGGGTTTCAAAGGGGTTTGCACGCACTGTGCACCGTGGGCTTATTCTCTGTGTCTGCTGGAATAAAAGTAGACTTGCCTGTACCATGGAGGGATATCAGTACAAGCCTCAGTAAACACATTGTAGATTGTTTATCTAAAGTGGAGAAAAAACAGTGAGGGAATGGCTGACTGCAAGAGATAGATGTTTCCATTTATTATGTTGACCACAAGTTTTGATTTGCTTTGCATATTCCAACATTGACTGGGAAAGAATGAAAGCTGTTTGTTATTGATACAAATTGAAGTAATGTGGGAGCTGGAGCAGGAGAGCTTTCTTTACTCAGAAGCACCTAAAAAAAATGTCAGACATGGAGGTGCTGAGGGTAACCATGCACTTTGAAACAGCAGGGAAAAGAGGCAAAACCCCCCAAAAAACATAGAAGCTAGCTCAAAAGGAGTCTAAGGATTATTTACTATGCCTTGGTCACCTGTTCTTTGTTACACAGTTCTTCTGATTGCTATTTTTTTAAGCTATTGCTCAGGTCAGTTAGTGCCAGCCAAGAGGAGGAGGAGGAGGAGTAACTGACTTTTTTAAGGGCACAATATACTTACTAATATGAATTTCTTAACATTTGTTTTGCTTCACCAGCTCATAGAAGAAATCCTGCAGGAAAATGTCACTCAATGGCACTGAGTGCACTCCTGGAGTGGGGCTGTTATTTACATTGCTTTGGCACTAAGGCTAATCCAGCAAGTGTTACTAACCTCCAAAGTGGACCAGAAAATTAAATGCTGTGCAGAGCTACCTGAGCTCACTGGGAACAAGCTGGCTTGTCCCAGTGCCAGGCTCCTGTGCTCTCCCATGGAGCTAATTAGCTCTGCAGAGTAGTTAGCTATTAGCAGGGGTGCAGGACAGTGCTGAGGCAGCTGTGCCTTCTGGTACCCAGATTAACTCAGCTAGAGCTAGCTGGAGAGATTTGTACCCTACTACTGATGCTGTGTAAGGGTATCCTCACGGTCAAAGGGAAAACAAAAAGCAAAGGGGAACAAAACCCTGATGTAATGGAATATATTTGCAGCTGGCATAACAAGATGATCCCAGTAAATATAAATACCATAGTAATAAATTTAAAAAACAAGTCCTTACAGCACAGGAAATGTTTAGGCTTGCCCCCAGTTTCTATAAATCTGTGCCATTACTCTGGCTTTTACACTGGCTTTTTGCTGATATGGATACCTCAGATGGGCAATTTTAAAATCGAGTAAAGAATTTGATCTAAGTATCACATCCTGCCCTTAGAAGTCCAGAACCTGAGGGGCAGGGGTGGCACATCCAGCCACTTAGGCTAAAACCACTTTGCTTGATCTCTTCTCAGTGCATAGCCATGAAATTTCCTTTTAACTGGAAGCCTGAAGGTCTCAGAGATTTCACCAGGGCTCATTCTTCTTCCTGGTAAGGATAGTACCCACTCATAAAGCACAACCCCCTTTTAGCTATTCAGTGTAATACTAGAAAGGAAAGTTGGAAAACTCCTGAAGCCTCTAGAAGACACTGCACTTTACATATTTTATGTATTTGCAAGCAAGGCCACTGACCTTGAGCCAAACTAATACTTCTATAGGTGAGATCCATATATACATTTATGTTCATGTGTTAGTGTGCGAGCACAAATGTACCATTTGGAGTAAATATGAGTTAGATAAGCACTTCATTTTGTCTCTTCTGTGAAAAAGACCTTGTATATCACACTCCTAACAGCCAAGGGAGGAACCAGAAAGCTGAATATCCTGTTGTTCCCTGGTTTAACTTCTACTTATTTAGAATTTAGTGATACTGGTTTTGTTGTTGAAGTTATAATCTTAATGGGTACATCTACTGATGCCCTTCCTGTTGGCCTTCATTTTTAGAGACTATAAACCAAACAAGTTTATTTTTTTTTCCCAGACAGCAAAACTATTGCTTGTGCACTGCACTGTCACAGGAACACAAATAAAGAAACACTTGCAGTCCTATGTGGTTTGCCATGAAAGCAAGGTCTTGCAAAGAAGGCAAAAGCCACCCAGGCCTCAAAGCACTCCTTTTGGGTTGGTAATTCTTATTAAAAAGGCAGTTTGTTGTAACAGAAGGTTGAACAAAGTAAATGGCAACTTGTGAGTACTTCAATTCTGAGCTATGATAAAGCTGCACAATTTTAAAGGCCTCTTTTGAAAAATTGATTATTTATTAAATAAACTAAACTGTAACATAGTCTACCATTAGCAATTTCACTGTCTTAATCATGAAGAGAACATGAAGTTGTATGTTTTCATTTTATGGGACTGGGAGAGGCACAGTGAGAGGCAAACCCTATGAAACAGCAATATGGTTAAGTAATAAAAGAACACCTTATAGTAACATGAATCATTGGCTTAAAATATTTAGATTTCTCAAACTTTCTCCTCTAACCCTCCAAATATTGCAGAAAACAACCCCCAGATCTATTGCACCACAGAAATTAGGCAATGAGTTAGCACACCAGCTCTGGGTAGAGTTGCTTGGACCTTGGCATAAAACAATACCTTGGACACACATTTGACTCTTAAAGCTCTGCTGACTGTGAAAACCTGGGCAGGCTAAAGGAGTGGGGTCATATTAAAGCAATATTTCTTGGAATTCAAGGCCTTTTCTTCATAAAGAAGAACAAATTCTTAGAAAATGCTTGACTAAATCTTGGGAAGGCAGATAATAGAGAGGTCTAAGGAAAGGGTGGACCCTGAGGTCATGGAACATTTTGAGTGCATATGGAACAAGGAAAGCCCCAAAAATGGGAACAGCTGGCTGGATATTAAAACTGTAAATGTCTCTACAGAGGACAGCCTTTACCCAGGAGAGACAAACATGTGTGCTACAAACAAAACTTACAGATTCTGAGCAGCTCTGAGTAGCAACTAAGGACAGGTTTGAAGCTTAGGAGGATTTCTATGTGAAGTGTGCAGATGATGGTAAGTGTGAGATGACTGGAGATGCTTTAGAAGAACTGCTGAAGAAACCAACAGTATACTCCCAAGAGGAAAGATTAAAGATTTTGGAAAGGAATCAGGATCAGGATGTGGCAAGGACTGTATGCCTTCAGAACCTGGATCAGGTTCATGATGAGATTGAATCAAAAGAAAATGCCAAGAGACAAAGCCACTTCAGAACATTTGAAGGGCATGTGGAGAGGATGGGGCAGAGAAGGAACATTAATGCTGAGAAGAAAGCAGAATCTTCACCTGGAGGAAAGAGCATTATCTGATGAACAATGAAGTTCTTTTCTTTTCAAAGAAGAAAGTTACAAAGGGATGGACCTGGGCTGCTTGTGGAGCTCAGCTCTGAAGGGATCCAAGAGGCAATTACAAGCCTTTGGGAAGAATTTGGCACCGTGTGTTGACAGGGTTGCCATTAAATTATTAAAAGCAGAAGGAGGTAAACAAAGCCAAAGGCTGTTACAGAACAAATCTGTTGATTTCAGATAG
Source organism: Parus major (assembly GCF_001522545.3). Classification (NCBI taxonomy): domain Eukaryota; kingdom Metazoa; phylum Chordata; class Aves; order Passeriformes; family Paridae; genus Parus; species Parus major. The sequence goes on along the minus strand of NC_031775.1, from coordinate 27,267,559 downwards.
CTGAAAAAAATTTCAGAGCCATGGAAGGTGATTTTCAGAAATGCAATGTAAAAGCCAGTGGAAAGAGTTCCTGTGTTTTTTTGAAAGCCTAAAAAGCTTTCACAGAAGGGTTTACATTTTTGAGGGGGCTGTTTTTTATGGGGTTTTTGTTTGTTTGTTTGTTTTTTAATAAAGCAGGAACATTCCAGTAACACTAATTTGGATTCTGGAAAAATAATTCTCCCAAATATTAAATAATCATGATATATTGGAAGATATATAACACTATAGTCAGAATGAATATACACACTTCAAGATTTTAAGGAATCTTACAACGCTGTATTGTGGCCTTTGAGCCACATTGGAGGAATTTATAACTCCATAAGACATTTTTTAACAGGCATATAGCCACAATTTGCAATTAAGAAGATGGAGCATGAAGAAGGTGTAAAATCTCTGGCCCATTTAATATAAATGAGGGATTAAGGCATGGAAATGCATTATCCTTGATATTCCTTAACATGGTTAAAATGTTACATTCATTGACATTTTCTGACTGCAGTGGACAAAATAGTGGAGCACTTTTGGGATCCTATGGTCTGGGCAACTGAGAATGAAGCAGCAGGTGCTGAATGAAAAGTTCCTACCTGAAGAAGAAATACAAAGAAATAATATAAAATCAGACATCTACTAAACCCAAATAATAAAAAATATCAGTAAATTGAATCTACTAGTAAAACATTTACTAAGAAAAGGAAAACGACTTCAATAAGAAGAATCAAGAGCAAATTCTGTGACCACTGTTATATGAAAATCCACAGAGTTTGAATATCTGCCAGCAAATAATTTGGTTTGGTTGTTGTTTTTTTTAAAATTGTGTCTCAAGCTGTGGTATAAAAAACTATCAGCTGGCACTATGAAAACAACCTGATACTAAATAACTTAGTAACTAAAATATACTCAGCACTCTTACAGTGACTGTTATTTTTAGATCAGTAAAGAGCTCTGAGTACTCTCTGTACATTAACTAATCAATTAATCTCAAATATTCCCATGTCATTAGTAAGGTTAATTTTATCCCACCTAAATATTCACTTAAGAAACTTTTTTTTGGCCATATTTTCACCATCTATTTAGAAGAAGAAACAAAATTACTTGTATTTATATTTAATATACACATATATTATATTTAAATATATTCAAAAGATTTTTTTGTACCCAATCATTTGTCTCTTAGTGCTTTGGGAAGGGATGGGGAAGAGGAGACTTGCAGGAATAGACAAATTTCATGTCTGAGAGGAAACTTTAGGAAACAATTTGTGTAGAGCTCTTCAATGAAAACATCCATGCTGGTTATCCTAAACAATATGTTCCAAAACTATATTTATTTATTCTCAGTTATATTTTATAACTGAATGTCTTAAGAGACCACCAGGACTTCACATAAAAAAATTACTTCATGTAAATCCCTAAAAAAATCATATAATAAAAATTATTTTTTATAAATACTGACCTTAGAATAATTGTTAAAAAGACCCAGACCTTCAGTAGAATAAGTTGTTTCTGGTATCTTTCAGGTCTTGAAGTGTATTTAAAGAGCTCCATCTTACTTTTTTCTTGCTTCTTGTCTAATGAAAGGTCTTTTAGAAAAAGGCATTTGCTAAAATTGGAAAATATCATAGCCATGTTTTGATAATATCATAGAAAGAGAAATAGTTATGGTTGAGTAGCAATTCCGTCAAAATTCATATTCTTCCTGTACTATTAACTCTGATCTTAGCATGTAAGAACTGTTACAGGAATACATGCTAGAAAAGGAAGGGTACCAAAGGACAGGAGATGCCTCTCCTTCTGCACCCAGTCTTGGAAATGCTGAAAATACTGATACCCAATCGATAATAATTGATAACAACTGATAGTTGATAACATTTTCTGTACAGTGTTTAAAACACACTTCTACACCCTCACTCAGGACAAACACATTTAAGATTTTATCTCTGTAGAAATGGCTGTTATGTACATAAACTGTCACTGAGTTAACCTTCATATTATTTAATATAATATATGAGAATATGAGGAAACTGAGTGAATGTTCTGATTTAGATCAGCTTTTAAACCAGTGATGTAATCTATTTTATATAGATATATAAATATATAGATAGATATAGGCCCACACACACATATGCTTTAAAAATAATTGTTTGGTTTTCCCATCACTCCTACCCTTGCTTTCTCATTTTAGAAAAAGGCATTTTTTAACATTATCAGCAAGGGCATGGAAATGTTTCAAGACACAAACTTTAAGTTTCAGCATACATGACCAAGCCTGGGGTAATATGAGTCCCTTTTCAGCCTCACAATAAATTTCTGGGAGCCACTATAGCTCCAAATCTATGTACAAGACAATGATTTTCCAAATCAAAATACCTGCAGCCATAGAAATGGCCACATGTGGCATTATAGGCAGTCATATAGAAATATAAACAATCCTTATGAAAGTAAAATTGCATTGAATAAGGAAAAGCTGAAACAACATATGTATGGACCTGAGTTATACAACCCCAGACTCTAAAAGGGCTTTTTTTTTTGCCATCTTTGTCCTTTGTTGTTAGTATTTAATGAGGAAATACAACTGAAGACAGCATGGGAAGTTTGGGCCACCTGCAGACAGCACCAGGCTTGTTATTATTTGTTATAAGAACCTAAAATAGCCTTGGATATTCCATACTTTATACTGAAATAAGCAAACTACAGTTTTTCAGGTAATGCTGCACCTTAGAGAGTGGAAAAAATAGTTAATTTATTTAATTTTCCCCAGTAACATCAAACATTCTGAACAGGACAACTTTGCTTATAAAAAAGAGGGATTGTAAGTTACCTTTAACAGAGAATTTTTCTTTATTGTCAAGAAATCTTTCAGATGCTTTTTAAAAAACTGGTAATGAAATTAGGTACATAATGGTTTTATAATTTATATTAATACTAGGAAAGTTATTATGCATGAAGATCGAACATCTGTTAAAGTGATCCCAAACTAAAATTCTTACTATCAGGATTCCAACCTCTACATTAAATTATTTAGAAAATAATTATTGCTGCAGATTTTACACATAACAAATTCCACGTTCCAATCCGAACTTGTCAAAATGTTTTCCATTTGGAAGATGAGAGGAAAGTCTATGTATAAAAAGAGCAGTCAGCTATGAAAATCCTCAAATCAGATGAATTTGAATGTTTCTTAATGGTATATTCATAGCTTAATGTGTCAAGAATTTGACCTTTTTTATTAAATAATTTTAATAGTGGTAACATACCGATAACCTTTTTTAATTTTTGTACAGTTGAACAAACATTTCATCACATTTCATAGGAATGTAATGAATGGGAGCAAATATTCTGAAGTGTGCAAATTCGATTTAAGTATTTTCAGAATTTTATATAAATATAGAAATACAAAGAGGAAATGGAGTACTAAGCCCATGTTACCATGGACAGGCTATCTCATATTTAGAACAGTAATTTTAGCTGCTGGATTTCCCTCAACAGAATCCACGGACTCAGGAGGAGGAGGTTGAATCCTGACAATCAGAACTTCACTGGGGCTTTACTTACCAGAACAGCACTCACTCGTTTATTTTTCATCCAATATAAATCACATTAAGAGTAAAACAGGCCATTCAACATTTTCTGACTCTAAGAAAGGCTTCCAAAGTTAAATTGGAGAACAGAGTTTAAAAAAGAATATGGCCTTTTCTTGACACAATCGTAGTGGGACTGTTCATAAAACATCTCATCTGATGTACAGTGGTCGTTACCAGAAAGTTTGCACTTGTCAACAACTAACAAAATGTAGTTATCAGACATTTATGCTATTTATACCTTCCAAAAAGAAAGCTTTGGTATAAGATGTGTTTGCAAACTCCTTGTTTTTATGTGTGGCCATTATATAAGTATTTTTATGTACTTCATTATTAAATGAATTTACTAATTTGCATGCAATCAGGGATCCTGGGAGAAGAAAGATAACTTCAGAAAAAAAATTTCTCAGAATGAAGGAAAATGCTGAATGATCCCATGACAAACATGCTTTTCTTGTACAGTAAAGTAACATTTTTTACCTGAAAACAGTAAAATGGCTGATCACTCTTGGCCTATCTTCAGTGTTGCAATAAAATATTTTAATCCCTTTAAAACTCATACCTGATTTTCAAGTATTTTTCAAACTCTGGTTGAGATACAGAGTAATTCTGTATGAGTGAGTGAAGATAAAACTCTCCTACAGGACTGGATGCTCTTTCTGTGGATGTGGTTTCCAGTACATTCACAAAACACACGCTGTATATTTCTTATGTGAAATGCTTAGGTTGAGACTTTGGAATATATTCCAGACAAGTGGCTCTTTCTTTTTCCTAAGTGTATGCATCACATAAACCAGTCCCATCAGTTTATATTCACTTGAACAGATTAACTTTAAAACTGGCAGAAAGGGTTGTTTTCAAAGGACAATTTTTTCACTAGGCTAAGTAGCACTGGTTCAAAGTTCCCAACAGAACCTTTAAAAATGAATTTTTAAAGTTTTAAGTTATATGAGGTCAGAATAGGCAATAAAAGTCACAAGATTGTGATGGCATTATCTTAAGATAATAATCTTATTTTAAGATATGAAAATACTGAAACAATCATGCCAGTATAAGAAATAATTATACCATAATTCATAAGTGCATAATTTATCAAAACAATAGAGCAGTCATGGTTAGATGCAACCTAATACTCCTGTATAAGATATAACTACATACTGTACAATTCTTCCTTTTTAATAATTATTTTTACATTTAGTCCTCATCCAAATTAAGCTGAGTACTTCTATGTATGAATGGCTTTAGGAAATAAACACAACTCACAACAGGGCTTTATTACTGCTACTGCACCACCATGGCATGCAAGTAACTATGTAGTCAACTATAAACAGTAAAATGTCATCATCTTTCTGAAATAAAAAGAACATAAAAAATACAGATATAGTAGTAAACATCAATTATCTTTTTATATCTTTCATATTTACCAAAAGTCTATCATTACATGAGACATTTAGACCTCTGTATCACTCTCCTGTACTAGGATGGTGGCAAATTTGGAGTTGAGAAACTATACTTTCAACAAGCTTGTACAAAACTACTGGTTTCATATTACACTCTGTCAGTGTGCAATGCATAAATGAGAATATGACACATCTGCTACCTGCCCCTCAGCATTCTCTTAGTCTCTTCTATGTTCATGAATTTTTGTAAATAAAAAGACTGAAGGCCATTAAATCTGGTTGCCAGGTTATCTGTTGTGGTTACTGAGCCCCCAAAAGACTAAAGTCCTTCACAAAGGAAATTCTTTCATTGCATTTTTTTGTTGAGTACTGATTGTGTGAGGTTCCATACTGGTTGTGGGATTTGACAACTAATGTTGGAAGCAAATTGGATTTTTAAACATTTTTATTTATTTATATAGGGTAATTCCTTAACAGGTGCTAAAGTGACAATGAAATTCTGCAGTTGTGAGGAAAAAAATATCCATACTTTATTATAAAAACAAGAGCCAAAGTGCTGACTGGAATTAATTTCTTCTGCTTACAGCTCAGGACAATATATAGATACTAGAAAATTTCAATATTGAAACGGGAGCAGGTTGAATAACAGCACGTTCAACTCTCCTTAGATCTGCAGTCTTGGAGACTCTCTTGGGAAAAAATACTGTAAAGCAGCTTTTCCATGCTCAATTGATTTTGCTGATCATTTAGCTGGCATGGAGGACCCTCTCTGTAAATATCCCTAACTCAGGACAAACTCTGAGATACAGAAAAGAAAGCCCACCCATCACTCTTCTGCAGCCCAAATTATATTTATGAGTTTTTTTCAGTGTGAAGAAAAATAATCATTAAATTCTCAAGCCTTAGTATTTAATAGAATTATCTTTCAAATATTACATGTGGTGTTTTTGGGATACACCTTTGCTGAATTCAAAAGATGACTACCTCTTCTGGGCAATGATAAAAAAACCACCTAAATCCAAATTATTCTCTTTAGTTTCTGCTTGCTGGAAAGAAATCTTAGTGCCAATTACAAGGGAAAAACTGTACAATTCCCATTGTTATGTTAAGCTATACAAAAATTTCCTTTAGTTTCTTGGAATTTGCTCAGTTTTCAATGATACCAATTGCTTCTACATTACAAAAAAAAAAAAAGTAAAGTTTTTCCTAGTTCTGTCCAAGGATTTTCCCTGCTCTAATATGTTCAGGATTAAGAATACTCGGTATTTTATCTTGTATTTTGTTGATACCAGAATCCACTCTTTTTATTAAAGCTCTTCAGGCATACCCATACCTACCAGAAGTTTGTTCTGCTTTGGGGGATAGCAGGCTGTGTGACTACAACAGAGCACAGGACCTCATGTGTTCATTCATAGATTTGCCTCCATAAAAACTGAGGCTGTAGTTTAGCTTTCAATGGAAGCCATTTAAAAAGAAAACATTACAGAATATACAATTGTAGTTCTTGACTCTCAGACACAAGTTCCTTGACGTGTTGAAAGGTGATGTTTTCGATTTCTGACTCCTGAACTCTTGTCTTTACAGTCCGCAGGCTTCTGTTGTGAAATGTCTATCAGAGCACTTGCAATTGCAAGACCTGCAAGATAAATAAAGGAAAAACAAAATTTAATGCTCAGCTTTCCTGAGAAGAGTTCCAGAGCAGCGTGATGGTTTCTTTCAAGCCAAGTTTATGTGCTTTCCCAGAAGTGACCAGTTTTAATTCAAAGTCAGGTAACAAGTTCTCACTTTCTTCAATGCTACTTGGAAACAGCGAAGAAACAGTGGAAGAAAAAAACACAGGTAAGACACCAGAGTGGAAATAAGTTCCATTTGTGTCTCTAATTGATCTGCTGTGTGATCTTAGCATGACCTCTCTTTACCACCATTTTCCTGGTTATGAGGACCAGAAGCTTTCTGACATGAATTTCCTCATATTAAATGTATGTGCATTGCATTTAGAAATTGATAAAACCATCAAATCAGAAAATCAGGGAGGAACAGAAACTGCAGTTAGGATAACATTGTACTCCTGAATACTTGCCTTTGCAAAAGAAAAGAAAAAAATATGTATATCTATCTATCTATCTATCTATCTATCTATCTATCTATCTATCTATCTATATCTGCTTCTTTAATTGATGAATATTCAGAGGTTAATATTAACCACAAAAAGATATGAAGATATCTTTCTAGAAAGCACAGATCAGTGACACAGATGACAAGCAGTGAACCATGATGGCCTGGGTAAATGCTGAAGATTTTCAACTCACCAAAAGTCTTCTGGTTTAGATTCTGGTTATTTTGTTGTTATTTCATGACCTGTTGTAATCTCAACAGGGTACTGGCAAAGGCATAGACCAGCATGCTTAAGAATCATAGAAACACAGAAGATTCTGAGCTGGAAAAGACCCACAAGGCTCATCAAGTGCTGTTTCTGGCCCTGAACAGGACAATACCAAAAATCCCACCACGTGCATTGTCCACATCCTTGAACTCTGTGCTGTGACCACGGCCCTGGGGAGCCTGTTCCACCACCAACCACCTTCTAAATGAAGGGTTTTTTTTCTAATATCCAACCTAAACCTCTCCTGACACAACTTCAGGCTGTTTCCTCGGGTTCTGTCACTGACGACCACAGAACAGAGATCAGTGTCTGCCCCTGCTCTTTTTCTCATAAGTTGTAACTGCAGTGAGATCTCCCCTCAGTCTCCTCCAGGCTGAGCAGACCGAGAGACCTCAGCCACTCCTCAGCCACCTTCCCTTCTAGACCTAAGAAGATGAATCAAACTCAATTTATCTATTACACAGAATCCAATTTTTGCAATACTTTTCATGCAATCCCTCATTACAGCACTTATCTGCTAAGAAACTGTGCAAAAGTTGTTTTTCACTAACAAGTGTTGCTACAATCTTCCTTCATAATATAAGATATATGGTCAGATTCAGTTCAAGTTTCCAGTATCCTCAAAAAAATCTTTTATTGCACACTGGTAACATTACCTTTCTTAAGCCACAAAAAAAGTTGCAAGAATTGATTAATGTGCATCCAGCTTTTAAAAAATGCAGGATACTGTAAAACGCTAAGTACAATTATCATTGATACATTTCAGGATATGTAGGAGCCAAGATTAATCAAGTTGTTTTTTCTCACATACACAAATATTTCCTGGCATGAGCCAGTGATGCTTAAAATTGGACTTTGACAAATTAAATTGCTGAAATCTTTGAGGCACCTTTAAAGTTTAAGCAGTATCTGGTACTGGCAAATTCAGGGACAAAACCTAAATAACATTTTGATGATTGCTTACACATCATCTCATCTTCAACAGCTAGGCTTAGGGACTTTGCTAAACAGAGAGTATTATTAGTAAGCAGATTTTTTAATTTAATAAGCTATTGTAAAATATATTTGGATGTTTTAAGTGAACCTCACTTAATATAACAAGTAACAAAAAGGAATCCTTAGGTCTAGTACTGCATACTGGGGGGTACTGGCATGTTGATTGAATTCCATTAAAATCAGGTCACTACAGAAGATCATTTGTCAAAACGCCACAAAAATCATCTGATGACATTCATTTATGTTTTCTACGCCCAGCATAGTTCCTTGTTATCAAAGCAATACAATTAACTGGGGGAACAATTCATTATTTCAGACTGGCAGTCTAAAGGAATTTCATTTACCAAGTCAAGCTTGTGCACAGACACTTCGAGCAGGGAGAATTTACATCAAAATAAAACAGAAGAAAATACTGTGGCTTAAATATTCATTAAAAAAACCCCAACCAAAACCAAAACATTCCCTTGATTTTACAGGTTTTTTATCTAAATAACAAATGTGAATACATTTACAGTCATTGAAGTTGGAACTGTAAATTTTAAGTGCTCTAGATGTGTTACCTCAACTCCTAAGTTATTCCATTCACCTGCCTTCTCTGGATGCTGCTGTTTAAATATCCTGCCTAATATCCAAACTGGTATTTCCCAAATCATTGCATGGTCTCTGGTTGATTCTGACTGTTGAGCAGCATGGCAGAAAGGAACAGAGAAATCAGTAAGGATCCCACATGGAGACTCAACAGGTCACCTGTAATTTCCGTAAAATCAATCTTAGTTGCAGAACCAGCCCTATTTTTAAATTTACTTTGTTTTCTAAGTGTTATAGAAATAACCTGACCTAGTTCTATGCAGCTCAAACAACCTCTAGCTTGTTTTAAGGATATGTATTCATAAGTCATTAAGAAGTGAGCCCAGTCAAATTGTAAGTGGAAAGTATATTTTTGTAAGAGATAATTGCACCCACAACGAGGAGAACACCAGAGGAAGCAATATGAACTTGGTTATCTTTAGCAGAACTATTGTCTTTCCTAATGGAAGTTAAATGGTAACAGTTTATTTTCAGGAAGTCTCTAATCATAAAATTACTGGGGTGTGAATTTTTTCCTTTCAAATTTTTTTTACAGTAGTGCCAAACTATTAATAAGTGGAAGGATAAAATACAGCAAATCAAATGAGATTATCTTGAAAAGTGCATTCACAGTTTATGTACAAACAGCCCTTTAATCCTGCATTCAAACAAGAGCATCTGAAAAAGTCATTCATTCTGAGATGCTCTCCTCCCAGTCTCTGTAAAAACAGGCAGTACTATATATTTTAATTTTGCAGCAAAACAGCTTCATTAGGCGTGAAAGGTTAATTGCAGGTTTAAGTGCAGTTCGGGGAACAGTGCACGGGTCTGTGGTGAATAGCACAGTCTGCTACAGGAAGGCTGAGTGCTATAAACTGTTTGCCCTGCTGAAATGTTTTACTACCTCATTTACTAACTGTCTTCTTTTACTGCTTGTATTTGTAGTTCTTCTAAACCTTTAATAGCTACAGTTTTATTTCACTGTAATCAGATTTAAATGGAAATACCCATGCTGGGATGTTTAAACATTTTTCCTCTGATTGTATACAACTACATGTGAACTGATGTAAGGCTACACTATCTCTAAAAGTAGAAAAAAAAAAACCCACATTGAAAAAATTAGTCTTACATGATGGTGTGCATATTTAAACCTTTTTTTTTCTTCCTCTATTGTTCATTTTAATGAGAAATTCATGGAATTCTCACTATCTCTTTTGTTAAAAGTAAGGGAACAAAGAATGACCTCAGATTTGTGCTTAGGCAGGGAACTGGAAATGTTTCCTTTCAATTTAAATATGCATTATTCAGATATAACATTTGGATAGATGTCTTCATTTGATTAAATTTCTACACAGCATTGTTATGCAGAATCAGAACATTCAGAAACTTGAAGACAATAAAATAACTACAAGTCAGGTAGATCAATTAGATTTGTTTGGCATTTTAACCGAAATTATAGTCATTGTTTAGGGCGACTTCAAACAACAAAAATAAAATTCCAGCTGCCATACAGAGAGACTTAAACAGAAAAGACTGGGTTAACACTATATCATTAAAGTCACAGGTTCACCTTTCAGTGCCCACAAGTTTTGTGTTCCTTCCATCTGTTGATTTTTTACAGACTGGCATTACTGTACATGCTCACCTCATAGTGGACAGACTCCTTTTATCACAAAGGATCTCTTACTCAAAGTATTGCCACTGAGTAGGAAAATATTGCCCATGGGAAGCTGTAGAAATGGATGTGAAATGTTTGAAGATGCACGAAGTGATGAGAATCACAGACTGTGGTGCCCCATCAAAGTCACCATAGCACACAGTGAGGCCAATGAAGGCATTTTCATATTCATCAATAAAATTACCAGTTATAATGCAAGGAATTTTAATGAATTCTGCCATTTATCAATATTTTAAGTCTATAAAAATATTGTTTGATAAGTACACAATGAATATTGTGTGAACTAATGGTATATGCATATATATACAAAATTATGTAATAATGTAACATAAATATGCCGTTATGTAAAAATTATATATATACACACAAAAATTATATACAACTCCCCACAGTTAATAATGAAATTTTGTATTACCTACTTCTTAATTTGAAGAAACAGATCACATTCACCATAATATTTATGGAATGCACACATTACTCTTCACAGAGAAAAATACGTTGATTATAATGTCTGTAATAGTGGGGAAATATAACATTCTAGAAGGAAGATAAAATTCTAGAATATTGTTACTAGGCAGTGTTTCTGAGTACCCATGGAAAAAAATCTCTTACTTCCTATGAGATACTGTGCTAGAAATAGTCATAGTCAATTTAGTTTAGCAATAGTTTCACAATTTTCTGGTTGTTCCCATGTTTTCAACCAAACTGTCTCCAAGCAGACCAACTCAGGCTTAATTTTCATGGCTGAAAAGGCCAGCCTGTTCCTTGTGCTGCATACTCCTCTGCTACACATCCAGTCATGCTGGGAGATATCCAAAAGGCACAGAAAACAGAACCAGAACAAAATTTGGTATTCAAAAATGTGATGCATAGAGCCCCCTCCTAAGCTAGTACAGACCTGATACTTGAGTACTTTCCAGGAGAAAAAATTAAGAGTCATCTGAAGTTCAAGACTGTATATGGCTAGAAGAACACAACAGATCTAAGTTCATTTCAAAGTCAGAAAATAGTCAAATCCTTCATGTGTATCCGAATTTCCTGATCTGGCAGGTGTGCCTAGACAGTATCCAGAGATCTCAGACTTAGTCACAGAGAAAAATAATCATAAGCATCTGCCAAGAACAATAAGTGTCTTCATAGCCTGTCATATTGAATGGTTTTTTTTATTTGAATTAGATTATTTTTAAAAGGAAAAGCTGACAGCACCTCAAATTCACAGTCTTTTTATGGGCTCCTCTTCCTGCTTGGTGCATGAATGTGTATTTTAAGTTGACACTGCTCTTACTTTCGGAAAGATACATTAAACAAACTAAACTAACTAGGAAATTACTTTGGGCAAGTAACCCCATCATTTTTTTTCCAGCGATCATTTTTGCAAGATGGGAAGACAGCCAAGAGGCCAGGAGGTACGTTTTCCTTTTCTTTTGCATATAACTTAATTAAATAAGTAAAATACAAGACAGAACTTAAACCATAACAATAATAAACTAAATAACGATAGTATGGAATTAAATAGGCACACACTAGTAGAAAGAAGGTGTCATGTTCCTTTTTATTACACCTTTGCTATTTAGTAATAAGGGCTATCTATAAGGGACTAAGAAATTCTTATTCCCAGAACAGACCTATAAATTACCTGCTGTCAGTTTGTGGGAAATGCAGACTATACAATAAAGGCTCCTTGAAGAAATGTTCATTCAGCCTTTCCCAAATTTTCTCATTGTGAAAAGGAAATGGCCCTACATATTTGTGTGAAATATTTGTATTCCACGGGGCCAGTAGTGATTTTTTTTTTCTTTTAATGCAGTTAGGCAGTTCTCCTTCCCTTTCAGAGTGAGATATCCATAGTTTGGTCTGAAATCCAGGTCTGTACAACATCTGGTGCCTTTCAACTATCCAGCCTGCCAGTGACTTTAGAAAGCACAGGTTGTTTGGCCTCTCTGGAAATGGACAAGGGGAAGCTGACATCGCACTCTGGGATGCTTCAAACGGTGAAGTGGAGCCAGTGGGGAGCTGGGGACACTACAGTGATGGAATGGGGAAATCTGACAGTGATAACTGAAGATTTTTTCTCACCACCCTCTTTTCTCAAGCCCTCCTGGAATACAAGAACCATAGAACCATTGCATTTTTTAGGTTGGAAAAGACCCTTAAAATCATGGTGGTGCAACCACTAAGACTGCAAAGTCCATGGATAAAACATGTCCCTGAGTGCCACATTCAAGTCTTTTAAACACCTCCAGCAATGCTGATTTCACCACTTCTGGCCTGCCTGTTCCAGGGCCTGACAACCATTTTGATGAAGAAGTTTTTCCTAATCTAAACCTCTCCTGGTGCAACCTGAGGCCAGATCTTGTCACATTGTTTTTAACGGAATGATAATAAAAACACCTAAAAAACGAATAATCTGTTTAAAATATCTGCAAGTCTCATGCAGATTAATTCCTTGCTGCTCTGCCACTGTATATTACACATAATGCATTAAAATGCAAGTAATTACACATTTTTTCTACAATGGACAGTAATATTTGAAACATTTGGATTACATTTGCAGTTTGATTACATCTCACTTCCATTGAATCATTTATCCATATGTTATGTGAAACATCTCTATTCTTGTGATGTTGTGCAGCCGTTTAATTTGTTTTCAAGAAAATCACTATAAACTAATTTGCTACTCTGCAAGAATTTGGTGAGATGCATTAATCATGCCAGAATCTAATTTGGTCTTGTAAACCTATTTCTGTAGAAGAGAAAAAAAAGTCTACTTGGAATACTGAAGAAGCTCTATTTTCACTTACTTTTAAGCAATACCTGGTTTAATACAAACAAAATCATAATTGTTTTTTTTAGAAGTCAGTATCACAGTTATGGCCCAGGTGGGGTTGGTTTATGAACCCTTCTATAGTAATTAGACACATCTGGATTGCAAAAGGCTCCTCCAGCCTGACACACTCAAGGCTGCTTGTATAGCATTTTACTCTTTGTCTCTATCTTCAGCAAACTCTTTTTACTTGGACCATGGATGCAAATCAGAGCAAAATGAAGAGATGAAAGCCATAAAAAGTTGTGAGCTTGAGTTACAACATTTTAAAAGCTTTTTACCCAAACCCATTCATGCAATTGGATGCTTTAACCACTGTGATGAAAGTTAAAGCCTTGCCATACATCATCAGAGGGATGAACACCTGTGGGACAGAGATTTATCATCCATATAAACAGAGTGTGATTGGCCAGCATTACAGGGCTGAATTATACTCCATGCAATTCAATAATCAGAATATCTGTGTGTGTATGAATATCCCTGTGTGAGAATCTGGGAAACAGAGCAGGGTGGAACACAAGTGAGCAACCAGGAGAACACTCAGAAGGAGAAAAAGCAGCAGTAGTCACTGGGGTTTGCTTCCCTCCAGGGGCACCTTTCTGGCAGGGGGTGATTTAGAGCAGATCTCTTTCTGTCTTTAGAGGAAATCTGGGGTGATAAACCTCACCAGGTGAAATTCAGTTTTACGAATACCTCCCTAATGTTCCATCTGGGTGATAACATATACTCTCAGACTTGCAGCTTTACTACTCTCCTCCTCAAGACAAAACACACCACCTTAAAGACAATAGGCTTAAGGGCCCAAAAGGGGCCAATTCTGCCCATGCTGGAGATAAAACAATACTACTTACATTACCATTTACTTTTAAGGAAGAAGATTAGAACAATAATCCTCTAAGATCCTTTTTCTCTCTCTTGCACCCTTTGTGTTGCAGGTGCCAGGTTTTTTTCCCCTCGTGAAAAATTTTATTTAAACCAGAAAACATTGAATAGGTTCATGCAAAGAAATGATTTTAGTTCACCAGAAATTCAATAGGATTTCAGCTTAATCATCAGTAGGCATGATATCTGCAGTGCTTTTCCATATAGAATTCTCATTTTAAAGCTTTGCTTTCGAAGGTTTACGAAGTATTGGGCTTGTTTCCCATTTCCAACATACTGGTCCAATATATCATCACTCTAACCAGTGTTTTGATACTAATTTGGTTCTGGCCAAATAGTAATGCCAGTTTTTCAGTATTCTGCTGATGCCCAATTAGACATTTAGAACATCCCCAGCTACGTGGCCAGGAGTCACTGTGACAAAACAAACCATCTTGGAAAGGTAACACAGAATTAAGTCAATGGGACTGAAAGTGTGCTGAGAATATTGAACCATATTTTGAATATCACTAAAGTGACAACTTCAGGGTCCTCAGGATCTCTAACCAGGGTATTTGTAGCTTCAGAAATATTAAGGCTTGACAATAATGAAAAAAGAAAAAGGAAAAAAGGAAGATAAAGTCACAAATGCTCTGCTGTCAGTATTAGGGTGGCTCCATCAGCAAATCTAGCATTAACTTGTATAGAAAATTGATTTTTGGTAAAAGGCTGAAAAGCTCACACCATTAAAGAACCATTTTAACCCCCAAAGATTTTGTACAAATAGCCCTACCACAATTATGGTCTGCACTGAAAGAGAATAATTCTGAATGGGACTCCAGCATAGACAAGTAAGCTACACAGCTACTCATTTATTCTTTACTGAATCTTCTATTTTACATTGAAAACACCATGTTCTGACTATAACAGGCAAAATTACACACTTAGACCTGTCAAACTGTATGGAAATAGGTTTCCATTTTAAACACTTCATTACATACACTTACTTGGTCCTGAGCAGTCAGTATAGATAAATATCAGTAAAATGATAGAAGAGCACTGTTTCTGCTTGTGTGACACATTCAGATACAGCAAATGCCTGAAACTGAGAGATAGCAATACAATGGTTGCATATCAATGGAAATATATTATATTATATGTCCTAGGCATGTGTCCTAGTTTAGAGAGAAAGAACTGGAAAACTGGTAGTCCATAGTCACAGCTTGCCACCTACCTCTATCTGTACTCACAATCCAATAAATAACATTCATTGTCTCATTTGCTCATTAAATCAATAAATTCTTTGAAAAAAAACAGCCACAATACCAAAACCCCAACAATTCTTGTAAAAAAGGATTACCAAACTATAACTTTTGCCATTTAAAACATTTCTCTAAATGCCTGTGGGGAAAAAATGAGAAAGATTCATTTGGCACACCAAATTCAGATTCCACATTTCTCCTTTTAGGATCAACATCCTTCAGAGATACAGAAGCTATGAAATATTCCTCTCAGGATCTGATTTGGCATAAATCTCAGCCTGATTTGCAAGCCTCCTTTTAAAACAACAAAATAAGATCTCCAACTCATGGCCTGTTGAACAGGACTTGCGCTGTTAAATGGATGTGGAAAAAAAAAGCAGAAACCAAGTGAAAGATACTCAAGAAAATATCACCAAGTCCATTTCCCAACAATGTCTGCTCCCTGAAGGTGCACTCAATGAAAATACACTTTCTGATGCTAAAGAGTTACTGCTAAGAGTTACTAAAGAGTTACAGCAGCCCATTCTCATCAATATTTGTGTAAGAAATGGCTGAAATGAAACCATGGACAAGATTTGGTAAGAGATACATTGAGCTTGGAGTTTTCCAATGTCAGGATGGTTCTTTTAGACAACAGTAAAATTCAGAGCAATTCTGTGCATTGTTCCCATATTTTCATCAAAAATGGCTGTGCTATACAAAGCATCCTGCTGTCTTTGTATTTCCAGGATGTGATTAAGAGCTAGTGTTCATTTAAGCATTTTCAAAAAAGCTTTTATTATGTGATGAAGGAGAAACGAACCTTCAGCAGGACATTAGAGCTCCCTCACTGCCATTGTGCTAAATCTCCCATCTGTTTTTCAAAAGAAGAAATTGCACTGAGGTCTCTATTTGCTATTTAACTGCTGACCTTTTTCTCCCCACTATTTTTTCCCATATGCTTTTTGCTCACATGTGAAAAAACTTAGTTTTAGCTCTCTTATTTCCTGATTTTCTATATTTCAATTAGTCTTCAATGGCTATATATACAGTGATAATGATCCAAGAGTGTTTTGAATGTAATCTGTTTCATACTTCCCAAATTCTGAGAATTGCCACAATTCGAGAAACTTTCTTCCATAGCCCCTGAAGTGCCTCCTATAAAATAATAATAAAATAAACCATGAATCTGCTCTCCCTTTGCTGTGAAATACACCATTCTGTCCTACAGACTGCTGCAGTATGATTTATAACTATAAATAATTATCCTAAGTTATAAAGGTGCAATATAAACCTATAAAGCAATACCAATAGATACCATACACTCAAGACTTTGAAGAAGCCATAAGGAAACATTGATTTTCATAAGGAATAGGAAAAAAGGTAACAATGAAAATCATGGTTCATGCATAGGATTGATTCATTAGAAGCTTGCTGTAATTTTGGGTGCAAAGAATGAAAACAGAAAACCATCTTCTTTTCTAAAAGTTGGGACACCACATTTTTTTACATGGTGAGAGGAAAACAAAAGCTCTGGTGGGAATGGGACTTGATGATGTGTGAAGTTCAGAATTAAAAGATATTATCCCCCAAAAGGGGAAGAGCCAGACTCAAGAGGGATTCATATAAACCTCTGTAAGGTTTGTGTCCAGGTGTGTCAAATCAAAAAAGTTGATTTTTGTTTCTTCTGTCTGGTCTGGACAATACAAAAAGAGGGATATATAAGATTTCTGGCTTTTTCCTACACTACTTTCCAATGCCTTCCTTCCAAACAGCCCTTTATTTTCTATTGTTATTTTTGCTGCTTTTTTTTTCTGTTGAGCTTCAGACACCATTTAACTGTCTTTACAAAGTATTTAGTATATAGACTTCCAATAGTCAGGAATTTTCTCTGTGAATCTGATGTTAGCTTCTAAGCTACTTTAATTCCTTTCTAATTTCTTTCATCTCTTTGAATTGTACTAGTGTAGGAAGGTGGTATGGTAGTTTAAAAAGTTGCAAGCATCCTAAAAATAATTTATATTATTTGTCCTTCTCACGACTTCTCATTTTAGTGGTCAATTATTTTCTAAGAAAGATACACACAGCCATTATTTGCAGAGAGATAAAAAATAGATGCTCACATTTGAACTATGACCTGACTATTTCTTTAAGAGCAATGAAATAGATTGTGAACAATCTAAATTCAGCCAGCCTTATTTCATTATTTGAGTCCCACTTGTGTTTTAAGAGGAATATTTACATTCAAGATTCTAAAAACTGTGTGCTAACTAATGCACATTTCTCATCTTTGATCTGTTTAACTGTGCTTTCTCTACTCACACTGCAAAAGGGACAAAAATGCGTTTTCCTCACTAGGGTGGCCTCAAGGATACAGCTCTCCTTTGTGCCAGTGTAAGATCCGCATGGAGCTGCTAAACATCCACAGAAGCTGAGGCAGTGGGGTTTAAATCCTCTCCAGATCCACTGGGATGGGTTTCAAGGGGAGGGAGGTAGAGACAGGAGCCTCTTGCAAGAACAAACAGCCTCCAGAGTGAGGCATGCAATTTCTGAGACTCTTAACAGATCTAAAGCTTGGTAGGAGAAATCTGAGCACCAAAATTCATGGTCTGACTTAAACAAGTTGAATTTTCACACTTTTTTCCCTCCCCCCAAACATTAGCGCTTTCAAGTCCTATTCTAGAGCTTTCATTTACAAAAATCAATGTTTAGTGACCTTTTCATGATGGTTTAAAAATGAAGACAAGAGATGTGTCCAGGGAAGAGAAACTGTATTAAAATATTGAGCTTGTGATCTCCAAAGTTCTACATACAAATTAACTAATACATGCTAATATAGTAATTAGATAGTTTGCCTAGGTTTAGTGCAATGGGCTGTGTTTCCTAAAGCCACCACTGAATGAGAGATGGGATGGTATCACACCATAGCCAACAGCTTTCCTTAAAATGAAACGTGCTTAACCTTTGTGTATTCCTGTCTGGAGATAATGTAAGTCTATTTAGAGTACTGACACGATTTGCAAAAAACACATTTTGAAATAGAGATATGTTTTGAGTTATTGAAACACTGCAACACTAGACAAAACCAGAATGGGCTGTAGGCTGGCTGGGATGAGGATGGAGCAACTGACATTTCACCTGGAATGACTCCTGTGTTCTGCACAAACATCACAGGCAATGACCCCTCAGCTTCTTCTCAAGAGCAAATAGCACAGAAAATATTTGAAAGCCTTAGAGGGAAGGGCCATCCCCTCCACAGGGCTGTCCATAAGCTCCCTCCTCCTTCATGGAAAACCATAGAGACCAAACAAACAGGCTTTGCCTGTGGCTTCCCAGAGGATCCCACTCCATGGACACTTGTACATCCAAGCTGGATTAGGCACATATTTGTACATCTCTCAGTGTAATGAAGTCCCAGACACAGTGAGGACTCTAAAACCTTGAGAATAGAAATGATAAAAAAGCCCAGTCACAAACAGAAATCAAACTGGTAGCACCACAGGTACCCGTGGAGCTTTGGAATAACCACAAGAAAGCTGGCACAGGATCACTGGAGTGATGTATTCTGAACCAGATTGAAAAAAGCAACCTGGAAAAAAACCAGTATGATTATAATGAATGAGCCTTTATTCCACATATGAAAGTGCTTCTGATGCTGACAACAGGAAGAACAATATTTATCATTCTAGGATCTAAGGGGACAAAACAACAATATTAAATCATGAAAGGTTTTGTTTGGGAATTGGCATTGTTTTCCGTCCCTTGTGTTACCAGAATGATAAATGCTTTCTTTTGTGTAGGAAAGAAAAGATACTGCATGATTATTGTACATATATTTATGCCATAATTTTTGAGATGGTTGGTTAGATTCTCATTAATACAAATATTTACATTAAAGGTGCTAACAAACATTTGAGGGGGTAGGGATGGTGGCTTCCTCCTCTACAGTTTTATTTGAGACTCTCCTTCATTATATTTCAGTTTCTAGGACAGATGAAACAAGATTCAGTTATCACAGCTCTTAGGATAACTGGTGGGAATATTCCAGAAGCACAATGTGATCAAAGAGGATGGAAAAGCAATACCCAAATGACTAAAGGCAAAACTGTGCCAGTCCCAGAATTACAGAAAGAGCTGATATGTATGAGACATACTAAACACTTGCATTTGAATTTTTAATATAGAAAATAAATGTCACAGCATTTTCATGAAGAATCTATTAGTCTTGAATGCAGCTCTTGAATGCAGCTCATCTGCTTCTCATTGCTATGGTTTATACCTTGTACTTTTTATCCATCTTTAACTCCTGCTGAATACTCAAGCAATGTCTGACAGGAGGTTATGGATTTTTTTTCATATTATCATATTTTTCTTACATTTTATGTTTTCAAAGTTTAGCACAGAGCATTCCAGAGAGCACATGAGAGTTAACACACTTTGTTGCCAATATTTTCAAATGCAAGCAATATCTCCTGGTCTGCACAGTTCAGGATGAATATGGTGCATCACTGTGCCATCTAAAGTGACTCAGCTCTGAGAGCTTCAGGGCTTGGCTCTGCCTTCATCGCCCTGAGAACACAGGGCTGAATTTTTTCAGACAGTAAATACTGAACATGTAAATAATTATATAACTAGTAATCTGGTCTCCAAAGATGTATATGAGCATGACTCCAAGAAAGGTTTACTTTTGAATTATGTAATTCTGTGCATGCTCTGAGTGCTGGGCACAAGTTCCTAGAGCACAGCCAATTTTCCTGCACAGATTTCAACTGCTAGGTTAGATGCACTTCAGAATAATATTTAAAATCACAGGGAAATGTGCTTTATGTAGGTTAGATATTATCATGTGCATGGATAGAATGGCTCTTCAGAAGAGCATGACTGTTTTCATTTTCTTTTTGGGTGTAATTGCTGTTGCTGTTACTCACCCATCTCCCTGTACCCTCCATCAGGGACACAGCTTCACTGCCTTGTGTGTAATGTGTGAGAACTGCACCACAGAGTGTGCAAACACCTTTGCACTGCACTTAAATGTTCATGGGAATAGAAACTCTCAGACCTCCTTAACCCACAGACTTTTAAATTTGGGCCAAACATGCAAATTTAGCTGGACTTTTATGCAATAATGGACTAAGCAATGAAAGTCCTGCAAATCACTACCAGCTCTCAGTTATGCTGTGCAGCTCAGAGGCTTCAGGTGATATTTCTGACACCCTGTTCCACAGCTGTCACCAAGCAGCCCTTTGTGAATGGCTCCAGTAATGGTGTGTAAGAAAGAACACCATCTGCTTTATCTACATTGGACTTGCAGTTCTAACACAAGAAAAAAAGACACTGCTCTGTATTAAAATCTGGCAATATAAACACTTCATAGATCTGTGGAGCAATAATACTGTATTAATCAACTGGTTTGGATTGCTTGGGGTTTCTTTTTGACAGAGAGAACTGGGCTAAATTATTTTGAAACTTAATACATGAATAGGCCACAAAGTTCAAAAAATCCAGTAACTTGAATTAGCACAAAATTTCCAGGGAACTTTTAGCATATGTGCAAAGTTTTGTGTAGAAAATGACATATACAGACATTACAATGAAAAGTCAGGAGGTTTCCAGATTTTGATAGATTTCAGTTTGGATATGTCAAAAGATAAGCCCTGATGCTGGCAGGCAGTCTCCCTTGAAAATTTAGATTCCACATACAGAGATCTTCAGGTAAACCAATTTTTACTTTCACCTCTGCCTCCAAGTGCTGGTCTCAAAGGACTTCATTTCAGCCAAGACCTGTCAAACCCCCAAATGCTTTTCATTACTGAATTCCTTCTGTATGTTCTGTCAGCTGTGTTAAAATAATAAATTCACAAGCAATTGATTTTTGAAAAGGGAAAGAACCACTTGAACTCATCTCCTGATTTTGTTATTTCAGCATGTAAATTTTTTCTTTACATATTTAAAATTGTAGCTTGAAGTCTTTCTTTTTTATGCCATTTATGGGGTTTAAAGCAGCAACAGGTTCAGAGAACTTGTAATAAAAAAACTTGCTCAGTACAATGACTCTGAGACATCAGGGGTGTACTTCAGTCAGTGCATGTGCTGTCAAATCATTAATATTAATGATAATTCACTCACAAACATCCAGCACATACTAGGTGCCCTGGTGATCTTAATTGGTGCTATGAAATAATAAAATGATCTCTTCCATTCAGATGTATGCAGGGAGAAATTTAGGACATTTCTAAAATTCCTTGCAGAGGTGATTTTATGCAGTTTTTGTCATTATCAAGGGAGGATGATACACAAAAGCCATAGTGATGGATTAAGAAAGCAACAATGGTTATTTCACCTAAAAAGTTGAAAAGAGTCTTTTCAAACAGTGTGTGTGGAAAAGGAGCTTAGTTTGGATGAAGCAGTTGCAAGAACACCTTAATGGGGGACAAGAAAGCAATTAACAATGAAAAGTCACTGATGCAAAAGATAGTCCTAGAGATTAAAATCTTATTGAAACAAATGCTTCTCCATTTGATCATAATGAATTGAGCTGAAAGATCTGCAAAACCAGTTCACTGAACACAAGAAGAAAATAATAATTTGTTACCCAATTATAGTAGAAAGCTTTCTACCCAACAAACTGCTCTACAGCATTACTGAAATAGAAATAAGCTGAACAACACCATAGTAGAATTAGACATAATATTATTTGAAACTGAAACATTAGCAATGTGATAATTAAGAAAAAAACATATGCAGATATATCAATGTTTTCAGGACCCTAAAAACACAAGAATATGCTTTATCCCAATAGAAAACCAAAATATTCAAGGGAACAAGAGATGAAATGGGCATAGAAGGGATAAATGAAGCAAACAGTGCTGGAAAGAAAGGGGCAGTGCAGGGGGCAACAGGGGAATAGACTGAGATGAGATAAATTGCAGAGACGGAAGTGGGAGAGGTAGGGAGAGAACATTAAGAAGTGAAAATTGAGAGAAGTACATTACAGTGTGGGAACAGATTGCTTAAATTAGAGAAATCCATCAGATCAAGGTAGATTGGGTTTTTGTGATGGGGATGGAGATCTCAAATTCATCCCACCTGACTTTAGGTACTTAGCTGAGACATCCAAATGTGGAAGGGTTCCTGTCAAAATGTGAAAAATCAGCAGAGAGGCCTGTCCAAAGAGGAATCCAGGCTCCAAGTGGGCTCAACTGCCCTTTGACAGAAGTGTTAAGAAAGGATAGGAGCAATCACATTAGTAACACATTTACAATAATATGCAGAGATTACATGAAATGTTTGGATTCAATGGGACTGCTATAGAAGAGATTAAAGGATGAAAATAAACATCAACAGCTGTCACAGGAATTGTTATTGAATAGGGTCGTTACAGGTCCCATATTTTTCAGTCTTGACATTTATGGGAAAATGTGGCAGTGACAGGGGTAGGCACAACAGAACAGTCAGTGGTGAGGATGGCACCCACAGAAAAAAGAAAAAATCTCTTACATTTTCATTTTCTTACAAGTTGCTTTGCCACCAGAACAAAATATGAAGTCACATGCCTGGGACAACAATGTGGGATGTACCAAAATCAAGGCAATGGCTTCAGAAAGGCTCTCCACATTATTCTCAGGGAAGAGGAAAGGATTTGATTACATTTAAGAAGTTCTGAGGAAGGAAAGATCATATGCTAAAAAGGCTCTTTCACCCTTTCAGCAAGACAGGTTTAACAAACATGTCAAAAGCCTGCTCTCAGAAAACCTAAAGGACAGGAGCTTAAAGGAACTCTGATAAACAAATCAGCAGAGCAGGCAAATTAACAATCTTAAACTCTATGAAAATAAGGAATCAAGCAGACAACCTGGAAAGACAAAGAAGTTGGAATCAGTTTGACAGAAAAACCAACATGACAGAAAGGCACTGGAAGGAACACGCATAGGTGTGAGCAGTTACAAAAACAAATTATCTGAAAATATGGATTTCTTCACTGTCTAGTAAATAAAGTAATTTTTGCAAATGCAACAAGCTTCTAGATGAAAAAAACAAAACTGAAATCATCAAATTATCTAAGTATTTTGGGTTTCTCAGTCTGTAAAGAACCAACAAAAATCTTATCTGAAATGAAGCTCTAAATATCATATTTTTTCAGATCATCTACTTGAATTTCAGTAAGAAAAACTTTGAAGAAATTCAGTTGTGTGTTTCCACTGCAACAAAGATTTATAATACTCCTACAGATGAACTGAAACCTGTGTGTAATTAGGCCTGATGAACCTTGTCTCTTAATAGGGACAAACCTAATGTTTGAAACTTAAGTATGAACAAAAGACAGGGTAAAAGGAAGCAGAAAATGTATTGCCTACAATAGGCCTTCCTAGATTAAAAGTTATGGAGAAAAGTTTAAATACATCAAAAGATGTAAAAAAATTAAAAAATAAAAAAAAATTGTAATTCTTGTTTAAAATAAAAACACATTCAGGACTGCAGCCTTTCTGAGGTCCCTTACCTTACTGAGTGTTCTGCTGTGAAAAAATCAGTGTTCAGCTGCTCTCATGCCAGAGTGTCCAGAGCCAGCACAGGAACCAGACAGTGAACATATAGTCAGGCACTGTGGTTCTCTCTGCCATAATGAAATTATGCTTTAGACGTTTTCTGCGTGACTAATCTTTCTTGATTTCATTTTGAAGCCTTGCAGTGAGCTGGGAATTATGGATGTACAAGGCTTTGTATATGTTTGTACAAGAGCTCTTTGGGGTTCTGCTGTCTCTGGTACAGAAGGATCACTGGACTTTGGTGCACAACTTCTGCTGTCTCCACTCATCGCTGGTGGATCATTCCCAGCCTTTCCTGGGGGGATATGATGGATCCAGAGAAGCTCCACACTGAGCTCAGTGCCCTGTGGAGCTGTCCCCAGGTGAGCTCCATCTCCACCCTTGTGCAGGGAGCTCTGAGGGGAACTGGGGCTGTCCCAGGGTAACACCAGCCCCAACATGCCAGGCCAAACGTGAAAGAGAATTGGGTTTTCAGCACTGAAGGAAAGGACAGGTCTCTGTAGATTTCCCAGTTCTCAGACTTTCCCCTCTTGTTTTCCAAAATATTCCTGACATTGCAAAGCTTTTCCTAAGGTACCCACACCCATGCCTACCATCAAATCACATCAATGTACCCACTGCACACCTCAATTTCTACTCAGGTGTCTGGACTAGAACCTTACAGAGACTCATCCTGTCAATGGGGAAGGCTCAATCCCTTAATAGAACCATCTAATAGGAGCACTTTAGGAGCTTCATGTGATTTTTTTCTTTCACCATGGCTGTCTTCCCCAAAAATATTTGTGGAAAGAAAAGATGTGCCCACAGGTTTCAGGACACTGAACACCAGAACTGCAGAAAGGCTCTCAAACAGAGCAGACATTGCTTCACACCAATTTGCCATCAGCCTTAATGCAACTGTGCACACAAATGTTCTCTTTGCAAGTCTCTTTCACAATCTGAGGCTAATACCTGTAGCATCTACACCAGAGATGCACGACAAGGATGTGAAACTCTTTATAAAATCTGACTGACGGGAAATCAATATTACAAACAAACCCATAACCAGAGATCCATTACTGCTACAATATATAAACCCACTCTGTGCTCTTCAGCAAACACTTGCAAAGTATGTGTCAGCAGTGGGAAATCCTTTTTTCAGCTCCCTGGGAATATACAGTGACACAACATCCCTGAAACTAAGAAATATTGTAAACAAACCCATAGGCTCATAACCTTAAACAGAGTTATCCACCACAGTATGGTATCCTGTGCTTTGGCCCCATTATAGGAAGATTTACTTTAGTCTTTTAATCTGATCATGCATACCCAAATTGTTTAAACTATAATTATAGATGTAAAGTTGTTTTGCCTTCTACAAAAAAATGTGCTTTGGAGAGACCAAAACAGAAATTAAATGCATGGAAAATAATAGAACTATTTCAATGGCACTAATTGCAAAGTAGTTTAAGAAAGCATCTTTTGATTAAATAATTGTTTTAATTATACAGTATACTTAGGTCTACCAACTATAAACATTTCAGCATTTAGCATTAGGATAATTTCACATATACTGTTTGGCCACACTTCATTTCAGAGCATGAAAAAACTAAAAGTAGAAATCATTGTAAAAGTACATCTAAAGACAAGGGAAAAAAGGTGATTTCTCTACAAATAACAGATGTTCATCATAGTACATTGTTAAAGGATATAGCTAAATGCAAATAGTTCATGAACTGCCCAGGAGAAATCTTTGTATTGGGGCAGGAGTAGGGGAGACCAAACCTTAGTTACTCAGAAATGATCTCTGCCCAGAGCTCAGCAGTGTCCCCATCACTGCAGGACTGCACCAAGGCAGCTCTTCTGCCAGAGCATTTTCCAAGGAGAAGTCTTTGCAAAGGACAGGTTTTCCTGCCTGCCTTAAACTCACAGATTCATAGAGGGTTCCTTTCATAACCAAAATGAGATGCTTCTTGACTGCACACTGTGGCAGACCATAAATTCACCATGGTACATTATCCACCATCTCAAAAAAAAAATAAATTCAATAATTCTTATCTACGTGGCAGCGATTTTCCACTGGGTTGGTATTAAAGCTTTCTTTGAGAGTAAGACACCTAGAAAAGATGTTAAAAAATCAAATACAGTTGTAGGGAAAATTTATTAAAAAATATTACTATTAAAGGTAATTAAATTATATCCTCAGACAAAACCCTCAAGTTTGCTACTGTTTTTATTGTCAAGGGGATACAGACAGAGTAAATGTATTCTGACATTTGGTAGGAAGGGGAGGAGAGATATTTGTGATACAGAATGGATGAGGAAAGGAGATGTTAGTGAGGCATTGCACATGTAGACATGCTCTGACAGAACTGCAAAGATTTCTACAGCTATAAAACACTCAAATCTCCCCTCAGTTTAAAAATATGTCTGTAAACAAGCACTTTATATCATTCTGTGAAACAATGACAGTAACAACTGCTTGAACTCTGCTTGCAGTGAAGGGGTTCCTGCTTCAGTAAAAATCTCAGTATTATCCTCATGAAATTTCAGAATTATTGGTCCTTCGCAAGACAAAGAAAAATCCTTGCGTGCACTGACTGCGGGATCAGTGTAAATAGAACAAAACCAGCAGAACTGCTTGGCAGGAGTTTAAGTAGTCTCTTATCTCTACACTGCAGTTCTGCTTGTACTGCACCTCAGAACATGCACAAGACTTTTGTGTTGGTCTTGCTCACACCTTGTAATCCACCAATCAAATTGGTTGAAGGCTGCCAGAAACTCAACACATGTGTTCAAACTTTTCTACCTGGTAATTGCAATTCAAATTTTTTCTAGCTTAAAAATCTACTGCATTGATACTATTTTAAATAGCATTACAGGTTACTTCATATTTTCAACTCAATGAATTTCCACACTGCTCTCCAAATTTGTTTGATTATGAGGAAACATATTTTATTTTGAAAGGTAATGTTGAAGTCTTCAGAAGAGCTGTGTGTCATATCTTCAGCTGGTGTTAATGAATAGTCTCTTCCACATGCAATGGCTTAATCAAAAATTTGGCTATCTGGGGTTCTGGTCCTCTTTCTGCCTGGCTGGCAAATTATGCAAGTCCAATGGACATTACTTACCTTATGTTGGTATTAGAATTATATAAACACATATATATGGACTAAACTTTGATAAGAAAATGCATCATTGCTGTCTTTCACCTCTTTTCTTTAAGGATTATAATCCCAGAGAATTTGTGCCCCAAAGCTTTTTGACCTTCCACTCTTTGTGAAACATTTCTTTTCTGGAATTATGTAACACTGGTCAAAAACACACAACAAAAATTTTGAAAAAGAAAAATGTCTTAAGGCCAATACAATGTCTTTGCATAGATAAAGGCATCTGATCATTATGGGGCACATTTTCACCACTAACAAAAGTTTATTTGCTGTATCTTTAAAGCTGTCAGTGTCTTTCAGGATCTATCAAATTTATCATAACATAAGCTATCAAAATAAATAAAATATAAAGTGCATACTTCTTAGGGACATAATTTCCAAGTACATAAACTTTTATCTTACTTTTGAAAAAATGTCAAATCCCTCAGAGCAGCACTTTAAAAAACATGATTTATGAAAAAGGCTTCTTTTACAGTCTCTGAGAACTCTATAAAAAGTCTTTCAAACAGCAGGGCCACCAGAACTTTTAACAGAGAAAGTTACACAGCAGATTATGGATGGGAGCAGGTGAGACAGAATCATGGTCGCTGCACTCGATCAAATGCATCTGCATCTGGCAAACAGCTCTGAGAATTGTTAGAGCTGAAGAAAGGCTCCTGCAAGTTCTCAGTCTGCACTCCCCAGATCTGATCTTTGCAGCACAAGAGATGCTGCCACGCTGCAGAGTCAGCAGTAACCCCAAGCACTGAAGATGTTTTGGCTGCTCAGGTGAAGACCTCATGGATGAAGCAAAGAGGTTGATAATGAGAACAGTCCAGTCATGCAAAAAAAAGCTGCTGCTCTTTTAAATAAAGCCTCTACTTTATGTCAGAATCATAGCATGTGAGACTATTAATTATTAACACAGCACTCAATACATGACATTGGGGTTACCTCACAGCAAACACCAGAGCTCCTCAAGGTGATTCCTGTTACAGCTCGTGGTCACTGCTAACCTGGACAGCCTTGGAGCTGTGAAGCTGCCAGGTTAACTGATGCAGCTATTCTGTCCTGGCCCTACACTCTCATTCTCCCCAGGCTTGCTGAGCAGAGATATGTCTGTGAACTGCAGCACCGTGCTACCTTTGACAGCCTGAAATAAAAGCCAGTTCAGCTCAGTTTCAAAGGTTGTTTTTAATCTCCTCCAGCTCCAGCTGCCTAGAGTAAGGTGAGGAGACTAAGCTAATCATCTAGGCTCCCTCTGTAGAATAGCAACAGAGATGGCTCAAGAGTCAGATTTAAAAGATAATTTTATTTCAAACTCATGTAATAGAAAAGAACAAGATGTCCTGTCCAAGTGTTTCATTCTCTCTGTTGACTTGCAAGGAAACTTAGATTAATTCAGATTAAAAACCTAACTTCTGGATGAATGTGAGACAGCTCCTGGTTATTTTGATATAGAATTGCTTAAGAGCAGCTGTGGGAGCAGCCTTATATACACAGCATTAAGGATAATTCTTGCTTCTGGCAATTCACAAATTAAGCTAAACTAAAATCCCATTTCAGTTATAAAACTATTTTAAAAGATGCTTTTTGGGTTCATGTTATACATCTTAATGGGAGAAGGGTGCCATATGGAGGGATTTCATTTTTTTAAGAGATACTCAGTGCTCTTATCTTCTTTATGTACTGCACAGAAATTGAAAGCAAACAATGCTTATATAATTTTTGGAAGCAATTTTCATTTTAAATACAGAAAACTGTATTAATAAAGCAATGGGATACTGAAATACTAAAATGAGAGATATGAGACTAAAGGCTCTTTTAACTCAGTTAACACCATCTAGCTGTATGTAGTTATCTTGCATTTATTAATTTGCATATATGGACCACGGTACTTTAAAATGTCATGTATTATTTTCCAAGGATCATTTTCAAAGGGAAATTGTAATTTGCCAAATACAACTGCCATATAAAATAATAGCTAATGTAACCATAAGATGAAACTGCTGTCAAGTTGTTTACCAACTGTCCAGTACAATCAAACATGGTCTTGTGATTATTTTTCTGTTCTGTTTGAGAAAAAAAATTATTTGACTTCCAAATCAAGGCTTCTGTTTCAGTAGTCTTTGAATTCTGGGAGTTCAGAAGTGTTTTGCAGCCTTTATGCCCAAACAAAGTATTTTATGTGCTCAAAAGTGAATCTCATCAAATTCTCCATGGCCAAGAAGTGTCTGCTGATACAATGGGGGAGAAATCCTTCAGTGAGGATGAGAGGAAGGAGCGTTCTTCACATTCTTCCTCACTCACAAAGTGGATCAAAGGGACTCAGCTTTAGCTCACTCCTACCTATACAGAATGCTGCTGCAAAAAACCCCACGAACATATCTAATATTTTTGATGATATCACCACTATCTGAGTGTTTTCTGCTTTATTTCCCACTTTCTGTGCCCTAAAACACATAACATTTGTCTTCACTTCCAAAGCCCTTCCCCACCAAACTGCCTCATTCTTAGGAGGAGTTCCCTACAGCCATCTGCAAAGCTGCCTTAATTATCTCATTTCAGATCCTGTCTTTGATATGCTGCTTATAGAAAACTCATAGCTGGCCTGCTGCTTTCCCTTCAACACTGACTTTTTGGCTGCCCAGTACTGTCACATTGTTTCCTTATGCTCCCCCGTCTGTCTAGACCCATCTGTTGTCTCTTGTTTTTTACTTAGATTATAAACTCTGTGGCAGCAGAACTGCCTCTTTGTTCTGAGTTCATTTAGTGCCTAAAACAATGCAGGCTTGACCCATGATTAAGGCTTCCCAGCACTAGAAAAAAACCCCCACAAAACAGCAAACATTCTAACAAATAACCCAGCTGGAGTGCCAGAAACAGACGCTGCCTTGCAGACATCACAACACAGGGGAATCAAATTCCACCAAAACTGAATTACTCAGCAATACTGGTCCATTTGGTCATCATTGAAAAACAGCCTTCATGTTTCTCTTGTTTTTCAATCTAGCTCACAGTTGTGGCTTTTAGCTAAATAATGTCTTCTCTGAATAAAACTTGTCAAAACTACTGCATTGTGTGCTTTAGATACCGGGGCTCTTCTTAATTTGTCTTGGCTTCTCTAAAATAAGCAGGCTCAGAACTTCTGTTTCTCTTTTTTACCAGAAAAAGTTGGAGTTTGAAACCAGTTCCCTTGAAGCCAACTTGAGTGCAAAGAGATGCTCACTCACAGCTTCTCTGGTGTTTAAGGCATCATGGGCTTCTGGTGTGTTTTACTGTGCTGTGACCCACAGCTCATTCAAGAATCACCCAATCTGCTGAGTTGGAGGGCACCCACAAGGATCATTGAGTTCAACTCCTGGCCCTGCACACCCCCAAGAGTCACATCATGTGCCCATGAGCGTTGTCCAAATGCTCTTTTTGTTCTGTCAGGCTTGGTGCTGTGACCCCTCTCCCTTGGGAGACAGTCCCAGTGCCCAACCACCCTCTGAGATAAGAACCTCCTTAGGAAGGAGCAGCCTCAGCCTTGCCTGGGGTCCTGCTCTCTGCTCCAGCTCATGCACTGGTTTCTGTCCACCTCTGGCCAGCTCAGATTCCAATCCTAGCTCCTCAGGTTCCTCTAAATCCCCACACCAGTGCAAAGAATGCTCACGATCACCCAGCCAGCTCTCTGCTCTCTGAGAGGGGATGTAAGGGCTAAGAAAGCAGTGTGGGCAGATCCCAGAGGAAACCAAATCACCACACATTTGTCTCTGGATACAGCAAATGATGAATCCCACAACATCTCCAAGGCTCCATGGATGCAGAATCTGAGTCCACTGGGACTGACCAACACAACAGGGGAAGGTCACGATGCTCACAGCACCCTCACAGGTCCCTGCAGATTCTGGCAAGGGACACAGCGTGATTATGTCCTCATTCCCATTTCAAGGCTGTCTGTATACAGAATTTGGGACAGGATTTCTCTTGTGGTTCTTGAAGTGCTGATTAGTTTAATTAACTTTTTCATGAAAATAAAATAGGGCATAAATTTTAGCTGTATTCCTATGAAATTACTAACAGATTTCTTCAAACACCTCTCTTTCATATTGTCAGGATTTTTGCTGATTTGATTACATAGAATTACTGCTAATTAGAGCTCTCAGCTTATTATCAGTCCACATTTTTATAGGTTTTACATTAGCAGATCAATACAAAAACATAATGTGTGTACAGGTGCATTTACCTCTAAAACTGAAATCGCTCTAGTTCATGTCACCTTTAAAATCTTTTAGCCTGAAGAATTGCTATGAAAAGAGGAAAAGGGAATATAAGAAAATCCAAAACTTCAGCTCGAAAGGGAGGTTTAACTACAAATAAAGCTTTAAAACTCTAGTGATCAGGAATGTCCTTGAGCTGGGAGTTTTAGATGATATCATTAACAAGCAGTGGCATTACTTCTATGCAGGCATCAGCTATAAATTATGCTTTACATACAGTCACTGCATATTTCCCAGGGATTCAGGACCTCATCTAGGAGGTTCTGGAGATACTCAGCACCAATGGACTTCAGAATGAGCTGAGAGTACTCAGCACTCTGCACTATTATGACCACAAACCATAACTGTGCAAAGCATGCTGAAATAATCACGAGGTAAGTACCTGGTAATTTCTCTTTTCTAGCCAAAGTGCACATTACACGTTAATTACAGTTAAGCCACCTAAGCATAATTGTCAAGTATTCTACAGAAACGTGCAATTTCTATGCAGATTGCATTTGGCTGAAAGCTCCATGAATCTACTGTGTTATTCTACCTTGCCATGTATATGTGGACAATGCAAACCAAGCTATTAACAAACCAAATAATCCTGAAAGAACATTTAATTTTTAGTGCTTCCATAGACTCATCTTTTAAGAATTTAAAAGTAGCTCAAAGTATGGAAAAGAGTAGATAATGAAGGACATAAGGATACATTTCTTTATCTGACAAGCACAATGCTTAAAGAAGTCAACTCCAATCCTCTGGTTTCCTGTCACTTATTTCTGAATTTTACAATAAAATGGTAATGATATATCCAGGTGGCAAAAATTCTGTTTTAACAGCTGCATTGACTGTACAAAACTCAAAAGCAGCATCTTAACAGATTAACAGCTCTCCATAATATTATCTTTGTAGCATGCAATTTGTTCCCAGTGATAATTAGGTATTTAGAGACACAACTAATTAGAGAGAAATGACTGGATGATTTTTCATTTGCTCAGAAATCTACTGTCAGAAATGAAGATCCACTGTGGGGACTAATGTAATTCTGGTGCTAGAATTAGTGTCAGAAAGATAAGAGAAAATGTGGCTTAAACAATGCAGATGGTAAAAGGCAGTACCTACACAGAGCTCCACACTGTTAGTATGTGCATTGATACACTCTTCTCCAAATGGAAATATTCTACTCCTAATATGCACTTCATAAGTGGGAGTCCTAAGGAGGGGAATATACAAGATATAGTAAAAGATGGAGCAGAACAGTTATTTTCCATGAAATAGAACTTTCCCAACCTAATTTGTGATAACAGATAAAAGATTCAAGGGATCATTAGTTCTTGAAGGCATTTGTTTCCTCTTATTTTCACGTACTAATGCAGGATTAGATCTCTGTTTGCCTTTGCTGCTGCACTGCCTGTCACTAAAATACATCTTTAACTGTGTATCATTTTTCCTCTGGATTTTATTTACCATGTCACTCAGCAGCTAGATTCATATAAGTATACCTCAAGCTACTGGAAAAGAGAATTCTCCGCATTCACCACTAATATCATGCCACAGATTGAGCAGAGTGCTTTATGAGAGATGCTGCTATCATCCAAAGACAAATCATGTCTATGACATATTCAGCCAGCTTTTTCCCAGGGCTTAAAGTCATACATCTACAGCACTAAAATGTTTAAACTGGCCCTACAGCATTCTTCTTCTGGGAAATTGATAGTTCTTTTTGTGCTGCAACAGAAAGCTCCTCATTTCCTCAATTCCAGGTGTACATGCATGTTTTTGCACACACACATCCCCCACGCTTAAATGTGCATCCAACAGCATCCACATTAAGAAAACCTTACAATATGTGTGAGTGGCAAGAGCAAACATTCAAACACTGCAGCTGTTTGTTCAAACATAATTTTGTCCTTTCTTATGGTCCAGCCTGTGCAATGAATGTTGCAGGTGCTCTGCAGAAACACAAAACAGTATCACACTACTGAAGGCCGTATCACCATGCACTCACCCAGGGAAAGGGAATAAATCAAATCTGGCAAACCATTACTTGCAAAAATTTGGCTTTCTAGTTTATTTTCCCTTAAAATAACCCTTGAAGCAATTCTCTCCCCCCTCCACCCTGTTTTTGTTTGCTTTAATGAAGAGACTTCCAAGGATTGCTAGCTCAATGCAGTGTTCTCCCCAGGGCACTACTGCTTGATATTGGACAAATCAGCTGCATCATACAACTCCTCAATGTTAGATCAGTGTTTGGTCCTTTATGTTCAGGACCAAATATATGAATTGTCAGCAATAATCCCATGGGTGAAAGTTATCTTTTCTATGGCCTCCCAGATGTAGCAAAGGGATAATGCTCTGTGACAGGTCTGGAAGGAGTGGCTGAGGAGCAGAACCTTGACTGCTCCTCCTCTTTCCTCACTGCTCCAGCAGCACCAACACCTCACAGTGCAGCTGCTCAGGTTAGCAGCCTGAATCCTTAAATCTGATTTGCTATTATTTTGGTCTGCCACCAATTTTTCCTATTAAATGCAACTAAAAGAAAGAAAATTGTAATGTCCTACAGTTTATGGATCCACCAAACTGGGCTGAACTCAGGGAACAAAGAAATGCACTTCTTCAGTTCATGGGTTTGGGTTTTTTTTTTACTTGACCTGATTTAAAACTGTGCTGTAAACAACAGAAGTGTTAGAAATTGTCTTTGAATGTAAACATATTTTTCTACAAAAATCTTTCATTTCACTGTGCTGTGAAACTTAGCAGACAGTCCTAAGTTTGTCTGAATATATGTTTTGTATCTGACTACAGAAACACTTCAAAAACAAGCTTATAAATAGGAAAAAATAGCCATATGATAGTGATTGCATTTAAAGTTGTTAATTACTTGAAATAGCTGCAGACACAGACAACTTTATGTATAGGTACTAATGCCTGATACACAGCCTGACTGAATCATTAATAGTATCAGAAAATAAACATCTGCTTGGTAGCTAAGCAAACAGAATTTAGGTATAAATGAACTAGATCTTACATTTTAAATAACAGGGATAATTCCCACAGCAGGTTCAGATCAGCAAAGTTCACAGCCAAGGAGTTTCTGAACACTTATTCTGAGCATTTCTCTCAAGTCTGTAAATTGTAATGTTGCATATCTCCAATTTCTTCATTTCCACCCAACTCCTATTTAAAAGACCAACATCACAAAGCACTTCTATCCTTTCTTCACAGTGTGGAAACTTACTGGCCAAGTTACACAAGTCTTTCTGTATAGTGAACAAAACTAAATCCTGCAGCACTTATATAATATTCAATATTTAATGATGCATCACAGTGATACATCATTGAATGACACTGGGGTAGGATTTGTTGGTAAATTTGAAAAAAAAACACTGATTTTCTTAAACAGCACCATTTGTACAGATTTGAGC
Source organism: Parus major (assembly GCF_001522545.3). Taxonomy (NCBI): domain Eukaryota; kingdom Metazoa; phylum Chordata; class Aves; order Passeriformes; family Paridae; genus Parus; species Parus major. The sequence continues at coordinate 27,232,649 of NC_031775.1, read as the reverse complement.
TTTCTAAAGAGAGAGTTCCCAACTGCATTATATTCAGCTGACAAAAAACATGAATTTTTTTGCTCACACATGCACATAGAAACAGATTTAAAATACACTTAAATGTCTCAACATTTCTAAAAGATAACAAGTTATTTTGGGGGTAGCAAAAAGCATAGAAGGAATGGCACTGTGATGTGGAGATAATTTCTAAAACATCTGCTTAAGAACTCTTAGAACTTCATAACTTGTTTTTTAGGGCTGCATTTTCTATCATGTTCTCAAAAAATGCATGTTCTATGCAAAGGAAAGCTGAATATGTGGGAAGAACAGCTAACTCACTAATACCAAGTAACTGTAAGAATCTTGTCTTTCCATTTAAATAATAAAAATAACTGCTTCCACAAGCAAAATGTAGTAAATTACATTTTCCCATGTGTTTACATGCAGCAGCATCTACCTCCTCAGAGAAGCAGTCATTTTCTTGTCATTTTCAAGTAATATGTCACACAGAAGTTGCACAATCTCTTGAATGTTACTTTCCATAATCACACCTTGAAGTGTCCTAAAAGTCTGGGAGAAGTCAGAATATTCTGTGCTGTCATATCAGCACACCACTCTATATGCAGACAATGAACAATTAAATCTGCTCATAAAGGAATGGTACATTTTGTTAAGCTTGACTTCATTTTCCATTTATGCTTCTGGTTTTGTTGTTAAGAAATAGGAGAGGCATTAGCTTGAAAAATATTTGTGAGTGCAGGACAGCATCAGAAGTTTCTCTCCAATTAAATATTTCTCAAAACAACCATCACATTGAATTTGAAAATAAAAAACATAACAACCTACTACTTTTGAATGCATTGCTACACTCATGGGCAACCTCAAACAAAACAGTTAAAAAAGCTGTCTGCTCTAACAACTTGATCCTGTTTCAGCATCTCAACCTTTAAATGGGGTATTTTTCTTTCCAGCCACATCTATCAACCCCTCTCACTGAATCAAGGAGAGATCCAGGAAATCAAACTGTACCATATCTGTCTTTGTGGAGTCGGTGTATGTGAGACTGGAGGCTTTTTTTAATCTTGACTAATAGGAAATAAAATTGGCTCCAACTGCATCTAGAATGAAAGAAGCTACAAGCAGACCTGCAACTTCAATCAGGTTTGTTTCTTTCCATTTCAACCTCACCAGTCTGGAACCAGAAAAGCTTATTACAGCATGCTCAGTCAGAGTTTACAAGAAAGGCACGTAACTATGGAGCCAAAATCAGCCAGCTTGTTCATTCATGGCTGGTCAGGTCATAAAATGAGTACAATTCACAGCCTTGCTTCCAAAACAAAGAACATGCTAAAGTAGGATTCCAGATAATGAATAGTCTGCTCTTATTTCTTTAAATAGAGATCTATTCCTCCACACAAATTGTTTGGCTTGAAATGCTGAAAATGTTTTGAACAGGAAAAAATGCTTCCCTTTCAAGCTCTGGCAAAACAGCATTCCAGCTTGTAGGAAGATGGTATAACTGGCATCCAAGAGCCAAGATCAGAATGTACTTCATGAACCATTGCCAATAAGGTAATATCCCCACCTTTTCAAAGTTGTTTCATTTCCTAATAGTTGATTTCTTGAGAAATCAATATTCCCTCCTCTTCCCTATACTTTGGAGAACACTTACAACTACTGATCTGAAGTTGAGGCTTTTATTCACTACTGATTTTTCAATGAGCCCTTTGTATTGCAATCCAGAAGATCTAAATAATACCAAAAGGAAAACAAAGCCAACCAACAGTTAAGAGCCAGTAACTTGAAATCATGCTCTGTTCAATCTCACAAGTACAAAGGAAGTGAACGTGCTTGGACATGGATCTCCTCTTCATCTACAGATCATTACCATCTGATTATGAGCTTGGTGCTCTCTGAAATAGATGTGGCATTTTTTTCATTTCAATCTAATAGAAAATATATTACAAAGACCACAACAGCCCTCACCAACTTCCACATTTGCTAGTGTTTTCTCTAGGAGCACTAAGGAACAGTGAGCCCTGCTGGGAAAACTGTACCAGTCCTGCCACTGCTCAGCTGAGTAAACAAAGCTTCAGCTCCCAGAGCAAGAAATGCAGCATTAAAATTCAAGTGTGCAATTTGGTATCAAAAGGAAAATAATTTGGGGACGTGTCTCAGCTTTTGCTTTTCAAAGTGTAGAAGAAAATGCATACAGAGGCTACTGAGATTAGGCAGGGAAATTTGAAGAGGAGAAGGTAAAAACGACTTCTATCAAAAGTACCCAAGCAATATTGTACAAGGTCACCCAGCCAGGTACTGGGATAAAAAGGATGTATTGAAAACATGGAACAAACACCAGGAGGAACAGACAAAGAATTTGTTTTATGAGGTTTCTTGAGGCTTTTCTAAGACCTTTCTGTCTTAATGGCACTGGTATCACTGTAGTGATGTGATTCCTCACATGGAATAGGATCTGGTGGTGTATCCATAGATTTAAGTGTGGCCTTAGCACAATATTTTCACTTCTGAAAAAGAAAGCAAAAAATTTCTCTCAGTATGAACACTTTAACTGTTCATACAGGCTGCACTGCAACTGGTGAGCAAAGATCTTTTGATTGGAATTAATATTTTCAATCACGATTACTTTGTAATTGTTATTAATTTCTTGACAGTGTCCATGCTCAGCTTTCATTTATGTTATTTTTGTACCATTTTGTACCATTGGTCTCATAACTATGTTCCATCTCTTAGTCAGCTACAGGAGATGTGACTGAAGGGACATCAGCTTTCACTAGAACACCTGAAATAGGTTAAAAATCCACTCACAAGTACACCCATAAAGTGTGTTTAGAAGATGAGCTTGGGAACTAATTTCATAATTTTCAGGTGTCTAGACATTTTTCATCTACTGAAAGCACTGATTTGATCAGAGAACAGCCCTTTTCATTTGGATAAACTTGCATTAATTTAAGGACTCCCAGGACTGAGAACTAGAATCTGTAATGTATATGATTTTATTGGTAGCTGGGAATTTCTGTCCTTTGTCGATTGCAAGTTCATTCTGCTGAACTCAGGAGTTCAAGTTGCACCTTTATGTGTCTACACAAATAAATACATTTGGAACATTTGAGGCTATAAAAGCACAGAATACATGGAATGTAATGACATGGAAGAAGGGCACTTGCTGAAGTGAAATATTTTGACTGTACCTCCTAGAAAATTACTGTCCTTGCATCAATGTCCAGCTTGATGGCTAAGTGACAGCTCCAGCCTTTGTGCAGTGATAGCCAGACACTCCAGATTAGCATTTCCATGCTTCCAAACTAGCATTTGCTAGCTTGTCCATGTTTGGACATTTTGGGTAGGATCTAATGAGGGGAATTGCTGCCCAGTGCCCCTCAGAGCTGTTGAGTGGGATTTGAGAGTGTAATTGCTCTGGTACAAAGGATGGAGCTGCCTCTTCCCTGAGCTTTGTGGCAGGATGTCTGTGCTATCAGCTGATGTAAACTCTCCCTGGGAGCTGGGCTGCACATTCAGAGTGGGACAGTGACTGTGGTTGTGGCTGTTGATTGTTACAACCTTCACACTTTAATCCTGCTGTACCAATTTGTCTCATTTGGGATATAAAATCCTGCACATCTTGAATTTTTCATAGGGTCTGCGACAGGCCAGAAGTGCAAAGTGGCCTCCCATAAGTGTAGAAAAATAACCTATGCTGAAGATGGTAAAACTAAATGCTGCATCCAGTGGAAAAAACTGAATCTTAAATGCTTGACACGGTTCTGATTGTTTGTTTAACAATATCCAGAATATTTTCATGTATCTACCATCAAAGAAAAAACCAATAATTTATGATGAGAAGATGCAGGAGAACTGTGCTTTCTAAAAATCACTTTTGATCAATGGAGAAGAATCAGAAAGAGCATCAGTGAAGCATAATATCAGAGAAACAGCATTTGAATAAATCTCTAGCTGCCCAATAACAAGTAGTGAAAGTTGATTACAGAATTTCTTTGTTTATCCTGACAGAATAAATTATCAGATTATAAAGTTACATGAGCTTCTTAGGGGACAATGTTTATCCCACAGGTAAGGATTACTTGAATAATTTACAAATTCCCTCGTGAATGAATTGTGCATCCTTGTAAGTAAAACGAACATCACAAACCCTAAATTGGTACACACCACTTCTGCTGGGATGCAAGCCACACTTGTTTCCTAAGACAAATTTCTCTTCATTAAAAGGAATTTTCATTGCACCTTGCTACAAAGTGCCACAACCCTACAGGAAGAAATAACTGATCCCTGCTGGCTGAGTGCACCAGACGTGAATCATTGACTCCACTGTGGATGGGAAGAGATGGGCATGTGTGTGGGAAGAAGGAATTAAAGCTCAGGGCCAAGATCTCTGCAGGAAATCCTAAAAATAGCTAAACTTAGAAGAAGTGTGGAGTAAGCTTTCTGGTTTCAGTGTCAAGTCACTTAGTAAAATTAAGATTTGGAAATGAGAAAATCTGAATCAACCACGCCTTTGATTTTCCTACAGATTTTTTGATTTTGATTTACTCTGCAGATCCTGCATACTACCCAAGTTCAGAATTAGTGTCCCATGTCACACACCTCTCACTTTAGGCATGCCAGCCTTTGAATATAGCAGACAGCAGTAATTAACAGTGTAGGAAGGATGGGTATTGTGCATATATAAAGAGCAACTGAAAAAAAAAATAAAATAAAAAATTGCTGAATGATTGGTATAATTTCAGCAACATTTTCTTGTAAAATACTTTTTCACCCTCCATCCCTCAGTATTCTACCCTCCTGCTTGTCTTTGCATAGGCATAATTTAGGGGACTAATACAAAGCAATCAGGTCTAGAAAACATGACCTTGACCAGTTTAGATGAACTGGGATTATTTTGATATACAGAAAGGTGATAGAGTGTAAACAGAAAAATATAGATGTCTGCAGTGAAATGGAAGGAAGGAAATAATCTTCTTCTATGCTCATTTTGGGCATGATAAAAAACAATGGGCTTAAACCATAGCAGAGGAAATTTAGGTTAACCATTAGGAAAGATTTTCTAACAGGAATACATGGGTGAAAAAAATTTCCTAGGTAAGAAGCAGAAAGTCCATTTTTGTATGCTTTTATGAACAGGTTAGACAAACATCTGCCAGAAATAGTTTACATGCAGCTGATACTGCCATGAACAGGGGAGATGGGAGTAAATGATCTCTAAAAGTCCTTTCCAGCCTTATTTTTTTTATGATTCTGTAATCAACTTTGAAAGGAGCTTGGCATCACTCCTGTTGAAAATAATGGGAGCTTGCAGAGTGTTCTGTAATAGCATTCCAGATTTCCTCCAGTACAAACCAAGGTGGAACTCTGTGCATTTCAGTGGAGGGAAGTGGGACCTCGAGCTGCAGTAGTTGCAAGAAGGGTGGTAATTTATACCTAACTGCATTTGTCACACTCAGTATCTTGCATTGCCAAGGTCTTTAAAAAGCAGAAGAAATTTGATGCCTTTTCCAGGCTATTCTTCAGATTGTGTTCTGAACTGAAGCTGATGAGTAGCTGATAATGTTTCTTAGGTGGATGAGTAACTGCTTTTAATGCACTGTTTCACATAAATTAGAGCTTTCTCTACTCTAAATTATTCCAAGCATATATTCTTAAATCATCAGAAAACAGTAAATTAAGTCATAGATTTTAATTTTTATCTAAGGCACCATTTAAAGCTACACATAATTCTTCTCCCATGTCAGTCAGAACAATGCTCTGACACAGCTCCCTGTGCTGCCAGACATGGTTTGCTGTTTTCTAAAAAAACAACTCCCCATTATTTCCATCTTCTACATATACAAATGCAAACAGATTTTATTCAAAGGCTATTTCTTCAGCATTCAAATTTTAAATTTAATAATTACAATCTCCAGAAATTGTGAAGAGAATTTCATCTGAAGTTCACATTTATACTTGAATAATTTTTTTACTTTATGACCATCAATCTTTTCTTGCTTCCCCGAGAAAAGATGCAAACTACTCTTGAATTTAATGTGTTATGCTGTAATAGTTTGTAGTGTAACTTGTTATGCCTTTTGCATATTGATACATTTTCAGGTAAACAGAATATCTCTACAAAAACTTCATTGTGTACTCCCAGCTGCAATGTGCTATCACAGATTCTTTATCTATTCCTTCATGATGACTAATCAGTTTTTCTCTATTGTGGACAAAGATTCCTGCATGAGTATATTTGACAGGAATCATTTGTCTGCAGAAAGAGTAACAGATTAATCTGTTCTTCCCAGAGAAAAGAAACCCAACAAAACAAAACAGAACAACAGAGTATCTTATATATTTAGATACTGATCTGAAATTTCATCAACAAATAGTGAAGAAGAGTCCTTATCCTTGACTCAAACATTTCTGCTGAGGCAATGCAGGGATCTGGAAATTAATGAATGGTATTAGGCACCAAACCATGCTATGAACTATTGCTTGGATTTTTTTCTATTACACTTACAACAATGAATCTGAGAACAACTCAAACGTTTTTCATTTATTCCCACAACATCCTCACAAAGTATCATTCCCATTTTACAGAGAGCACAGAGAAAGACCACATATCCACAAACACATGGGAATCTGGTTAGCAGAGCAAGAGCTAAAATCTACTCTGGCTACAAATTCCAGTAGATGCATGAGAATTTTCTTACTTTTTGATATGATTAACTACAATCAGCCACCTAAAACTTCCACCTCCAGTCAGTGAAACTGTTTCACCACAGAGCAAGTTCTGCTGAACCCACTGTTGTGTGAGAGGCAGCTACAGCTGCAAACACTCAGGAAGGGGAAAGGTTGTGGGGGAATGGACAACACAAGCCTGAAGCAGTTTTGTACCTGGAAAAGTGCCCTAAATGATGCTCCCAGGGACAAGTCTGAAAGCCTTGAACTGCAGTTATGGGCTTCATGCTGCTGTATCACTGTCAGAGGGCGAGGATAAGGAAGGTTACCCTTTGATCACTGCAATCCAACTATTCTGCCTTCCAGGGTTTGCCCTGTGGCAAGGCACCAGATATTTTATGTCCCACTTACACTCAGATGCACTCAAAAGAAGCTGAGGACACTGAGTACTTGATAGAAGACACTTCAGACTGTGCATCAGTGAATCGTGAATTATAAGTAATAAATATATATAAATAGTACAAATGAAGATAGATAGATACATTGTCATTCTAAACTTTACTTGATCATTTCATGTTGAGTCACTCTCACCCCTAAATATAGTTTGCCATTGTCATTTTCTTTTTGATTTTTTCCCCTACACCCTAGCATGTTTTGAGCACTCAGGACAACTTTCTTGACATGAAAGACTTAAAGTGACAATAATATTTTTCAGCCACTGTTCATATCCATACTTCCTGCTTAGCAATTAGGAGGATGCAGTTAATGCTATATTATTTCAGACCCAAACATTTTAGGAAGGGTAGTTTTATAAAGAGGGATTCTTTTAGAAGTGATTCACATACAGGTACTAGTTTAAAATGTTCCTCTTTTGGATGAATTATTTTGTCTGCCATTTTCCCATATTAACTAGCTATCAGTCATTTTCAAGTTCGTTTTCTCCAGTATGAAAAATATATGCAGTTTAGTGTGTGACTCACTTGCCAGGTCAAATAACATTCACAGAAACCTAATTTTATCCCATGCTATATTTTTAAATAGATTTAACTGATCCTTGTATTTTTAGTTTGGAATTATTTAAAAATAATTATTAATAATTATTAATAATTTTTAATAATTCTTTTCAAGAATTTTTAAACAATTCTTTTCATTTTTTATGCCCAAACCTTTTCCCTTCTCATTGTTTCTTCCGCCCTCAATATTTATTTTATTTTGTAAGAAAGAGCAGAAAAATCAACTTCCAACCTTTTTCCTACCTTGTTGTTATTATCATTATTGTTTTTTTAACCTACAGAATTGCAGATGTGATATGAGAGAAACCCACCCATCTAGTGCTAGCACAGAGTAGTGCATCCTGCAGGAATTTTTGAAGTAGCTCTGCAGTCAGGCATGATTCACCAGGCTGTCCAAGTTCTGACACCTTGCTAGGCTCCAAACCATTCCCAAAACAGCATTTGGTGGCCTCCACGCTGTTCCACGTTTCATGTCCCACCAAGACTTAGTCATCAGGATGCACCATTTAGCTGGTGCTGTGTGTAGGCACAGTGCCATACTTGGATGCCAAAGGATGGTTCAGGGAGATGCAGAGCTCAGCCCTGGGCTTGGACAGGCAGCACTGACCTGGATCTGCTGTATCCCTACAGGACAGGAGCTGACACGTGGCTCTCTCTGGAATATATTCCCTAGACCTCTCAGTTCCAAAATGATGAAGCAGAACTTGACTTCAAGGCACACAAATAAGAGAAGTTGGGAATTTACCAGAGTAAGAGATTTGTCACATCAAGCAAGGACCCTCCTCTAACAATCGTGACCAGATTAACACAAAGGTGACACAGAGCTCTCAGCTACCTGTGGGTGCTCAGAGTTAATATCTTTGCTGGGTTCAGACTAGTTCCTTCAAAAGGACATTTCCAGGGATTTTATTGTTACAGAGCAGCACATCCACAAACAGAAAGGATGTGGGCTATAATTGAGTTCACTGCTGCAAACTCACACTTGCTACAGGAACTAAAGTATCCCTTTAAGATGCATTTCCTCATTTTGCTATTCAGTTTTACTGACAGAAAGATTTGAACTTTAAACCTTATTTATTTTAGTTTGTACTTACAACAATAATTGAATACACAGAGCATGAGAGTTCATTCCCCATCCCTCATCTTAAAAGTGTTTTATACTTACTAATAATATTAGTATATTTGTGCCCATAAGCTTTAAAGCCTTCTACAATAGTTGTGCAGTATTGATTGAAAGGGGTTAGATCAAATTATTCCAGAAATTGAGCAGCTCCCAACTTTTAAGAGATACTTTTTAGTAAGAACCGTTCCTATCATGCTTTTAAACTGCTAACAACAGAAAGCCCTGACATTCTTCTGTCAACATTTTCCTGAACCACAAATTGCTCATGCATTAGAAATTCCCTTGAAATGGCATAAAAAGGCTGTGAAGTAAATGTATTCCTGAAGCCTGGGTCTGCAAGCCAGTGTAATTTCAGAAAACACCATACAGGCTGTAAAGACAGCAGATGCAAGGACGGAATTTAACTACATATGATAACTCAATTTATTTTCTCTGTAGTCTAGTAACTCAATAAGTCTTTAGCAGTTTTGTAAATAAACAGATGGATGCCATCAAACGCCAAAGAATGATAAATCTGATTGGTCTCTGTATAATTTTGGACAGCTTTGTCCCAAAAATAGGCAGTAGAAGCATCTTACTCCAAGAGTGTGATAAAATAAACACGGCAAGGTAGATTATTGCATTGTCCCAGTAATGAATGAAACTTTCCATGATGCCAGAATGAAGAATCAGGACAGATCTCAATGTAATTCTTTTTTAGTTGAAGATTGACTTCTGTTGATTAAAGAGAAACAATCTGCTTTTCCAGGGATTCAATGTTAGAGTAAGGAGAAATAGGTGATGGGACCCCTGCTGAAAGATTTAATTCATCTATAACTTTAACTTTGAAAGGTTTATGGTTCTAATTTAGCTGTAAGCCATCTGCTCTACATAGTATGTGTTGACTGAATATAAAACCAGACCACCAGTTTCACAGGAAGGACACTTATCATACAGTGTGTCACTTTCACTGGGATTTGCTCACTTGACTTAATTTTGCACCTCTAACTAGACATCTGTTGAATCCTCAAAGTTTAACAGCACAAAATTTAAAAAGGTGCTGTGTTACGCTGAGGTGTACAAGCACATGGGCCCCACTGCTGCCTGTGTCTTTGTGCTAGGAGGAGAACACAATTTACAGCATTATCTGATCATCAATGTTTCTGCTGGTGTAAAATAAATCATGCTATTAAAAGATTTTTTTCCCATGATATTTCCATTAAAAACCATATAAGTATTGTAGAACCTCTCTCAACAAAAGTCTGAAGTGAGAACTTCCCATGTTTGTTAGTTGCCTTTATAATTTTTCTTTCTTTTTCTCTCCTTTGTCGATGTCTGTATCACTCATGTCAGAAGAAGAAAAGCACACTATGATTTCTTTCAGCCAGGGAAAGCTTAACCTTGCAAAGGGCCTAAGGCTCTGCCTGGGAGATGATCAAATTTGAAGACCTAAAGTTTACAGCTTTTTAAATTCCAAAAGCCTATGAAAATGGCTAAAAAGCATCAAGCAACAAAGTAGACTGTCGTTTGCAGGCAAAGACATGTAAGAGCCAAATAAGAATTGTCAAAAGTCAAGATGAGCTAGACCTTGCAAAGGTTTAGTAAAAAAACAGCCAAGGATTTTCACTGTATATAACTAAGAGACCAAAACACAGTCATTATGTAGAAAGAATGAAGCAGACATCAGGTATTTTCTAGATATTGTCCCAGGAGCAAATTTGAAGGTTTTCAAGAAGGGAGATAATGTTTATCAGAGACCATCAATATGGATAATGGAATGAGGATATGGAAACAGAAGAAACAGAAGTTTTATGGAATGACATTAGGGTAATCAGAACACTAATTCTCTAAGAATATCAGAAAACAAAGGCTGGTAACAGGGAAATTTAATAATCTGTCATGTCAGATGCATACAAATTGAGAACAGTAACAGCTGTTTCTTTCAAACTAAATATTGTCTAGATTCAAGGAAAAATATTCAGCTATTTAGTGATCTATTAATCAGGCTCTGCTATGAGGTACTTTGCAAGAAGGAATAATTAAAGGCAGGTGAATGGAAAACAGGTCAAAATGCAACAACATTTCATCAAAGATTGTGCCAGAATCCCCTGATACTTTTCTACAATAAGCTAGATGATTTTCTGGGGAAGACATGCAGAACATTTTCTAGACTTCTGAAATCTTATAATATGAGAATTTACCAACAGATAAATTATCAAAAGAGAAGACAGAGGAGTTATGGAGAGTGAATAATGGCATGAAGGAGAGAAAACAAAAATAGTTTTGAAGAGAAAGAAGGCTGGTGAAGGTATAACATGGAAACAAGAGTCATACTTTTTACTGTTCATTTTTGTTTTCATTAAAGAACTAGGCCTTAATGTAGGTAAATTCAATCATGGCAAACATCATCACTACAGAGAAGGCTTAGAATATCATCCAGAAAGAGATGCATGACCCCAAGAACTTAAGGAGTATAAATATACTCAGACTGAACAGTAAAATTCAAAGCCATGTATTTTGGAAACAAACAGAAAGTTATCCTCTAAAAGTTTACAGTTCAAGGAAGAAAATAAGTTGGCTGCAGAAATATCAAGTTGGAAAGGGGGAAAATGTTTTTAAAAATTAAATCTTAAAAGGAATACAGCAACAAAATGTTAATGCCATTGGGCAATGCCAGATGGGCCTTCACATGGCACTTTGAGTACAAACCTGGTCATGCAAGGTAAAAAGAGATGAACTGAGGCTAAAACTGGGACAAAGCACTACAAAGGTGTTCAGAAGACTGAAGAACAGGTTTAGAGCAGATCTCATTTGCCTTGGCAAAATCAAAGTGGAGACAAGATCTGATTACTGTGTTAAAACGCTGTAGGTGATGGATGAAAATAGCAGAGCCCCAAGTACTGCAGCTGATGGTGAGCAGGCAGGTGTGGTAGCAGGATAGTATTTCTTTCCAGGTTAGAGCCTTTGCTCTGAAGGTTTGGATTCTAGTGCATCTGTTTGTGACCAGAAGCTTTGGCTCATGAGCATTCATCATTGTTTCTCCATTCCCATAACCACAGGGGACAGGAAACCACCAAATTGTCACCTGAATGCAAGCTGGCACTTGGTTCCCAACACGGGGGAAGAGATGGACATGGCTGCACTGAAACTTCAGTGCTCAGAATTTTACACCCTCTTCAGACATTCTTTCAGCTGCCTTTAAGCAAGTAAAGCTTGCAAAAACCCCAAAAGAAAAAAGTATTTCTAATACTCTGGAGAAACAGTGACAGTTTTGGAGTGAAAAATGAATAACTAGTTGTCAAAGAAATGTTCACAGTACTTAACAGTTTTTATTAATATGTCTCATTTTATTGAGTCCCTCTAGGGCAGCAAATCCAGTGATAAAATTGTAAAACAACCATCTCCACCTCCTCTATTCTCCTGTTCTCTCTTTACTTTTTTTCCTTCTCTTTTTACATTTTTTTGCTGATGGCTCCACAGCATGCAGGTTTTACTGTCCAATCAATAAGTTACTTTTGCCAAGATGTGTGGAAGACACATTGCTAACATTATACTGCATGTTCTTCATATTAAAATGTTTATGTCCTTTCCAAGTATATTCTCCAGAATTTAAAGGAATCAAGTTTCTATGGCTAGAATGATGTAAAAGCTAATTCATTACAGAACCACCTAAAATTCTGTAAAAGAGCAGACAAAATCAATACCTCATTCTTCATCACTTACAAAGCTTTCTGTGCTAAGAACTCCTGTACTTTTCAAGTAGACTTTACCCTGCACATTGCAGAAGTAACTGCTCTGGGTTTGGGCTGGAGAAGGGGTGGCAGTGGCTAGCAGGTCTTATTATCTACTTTGTTTTTTCTATTGCCATAAATATTTTTTAAGTAATCATCAGCACCATCTGCCACTTACCACTGTGTTCTTTTCACAGTGTCACTACTATAAACACAGTCTGCTCCCTCATTTGATGCAGTGCAGAAGGATGGAATTAGGCAGAAAATAGTCACCCCAAAAATAGGACTTACCGCTCAAAAGGAAGCACCTCCTTCAGGAAAATGATCTTGGGAATAGATGATTTTAGTTTACACCAAGTCATAGAGCTATTTTTTTAAGCATCTCCAGCTAACTGAAAAGAGCCCTGGATTTTACTGTCTCTCAGTGTCAGTAAGTTGAAGAAACTGCTTAACATACTAATTAGAATTTTAGCTTTAGATGTAGTCATTAAAACTCTTACAAAGACCATTTTGATTTTCTCCCACAATGTAAATGTTTTCTAATTTTTTCAGCTTTTAACTGGCATCATGTTGGTAACTAATATGGAGTATCCCTCAACACAATTACCAAAATTACATTTCTATACAAAATGCTCTAGTCATGCCTTAGGTTATAGAGAAAGATTAAACCCAGTCTTCACACAGTCTAAACAGTAAAAGGAAACTCAAACATTTCTGTTCCCTGCTGAGTCTTTTATAATGTAGAGCTTCTGGTCAAATGAACATGACTGTGCATCTTTGCATAATAAATAAAATGTCTGACTCACCCCTGCATTTCAACACAAGTTCTTGACATTTTTCACTGTTTTTGTGTAATACGGAGTTTCACTTATTTCCAGTTGGGACTTCAGAGGAAATAAGAGAACTGAGACTTTTTTGTTTTGATATTTCATTATTTGATAAGCCCTGTTCATGATGGGGGGGAGGTGTCTCTTCTAGGGGTGTTGTGTAGTTAGTTCTGTTCAGTTTTTATAATGTTTTCTCTATTTACATGCCACTTTATCCTACCTAAACAGTACTGTTAGATTACAAGTATAAAATATACCTTGGTCAATCAATATCAATAAAACAGCAAATAATGAAAATAAGCCAATATTCTGTTTCCAAAATTATAAAGGTGAGACAATATTCAATCTAGAGAAGTGGATTGCTACAGAAGACAGAACAGAATGATGCACAGATATAGTTGCTTAAATAAAAAGTAGGACACTACTTTTTAGGGCCTGATAAGCCAGCTGGGAAAACAGAATGCAGAATTATATTTGTTCTTATCTAGACATCTATCATTTTTCAGAGTTCTTTTTTCCTTTTGCAATATCAATTATAGGTTTCTTTTTTAGATGTTTAGGAATCTAAATATTAATCACCGGTGAATATCTTCCCATTTCTATGTCTACTCTCTCTTTTTTTCTCCCCACCTTCAGTATTCATTGTTTTTCTTCACTAAAGCAGAGATTCAACCCTTCTCAGTCTGTCTTAATGACAGTGTATTTTCTGCTACATCTTTCACTTATATTTTTCTAAAGGAATATTTATTTTCATCCTTGTAGCACTAGTGACTTTATTGGGTTATTTTGCAAGTATGAAAGATCTGCACAAAGGAATGTGTTTGCAGCAGGTAGAAATTCATGAGATTTACATGCCCCAGAGTGTGTCTGAAACCAGTTCTGCACACTGAGATAGGTACACATATGAAGCCATTCTACAAATGAAAAGCCAGAAGCTATGGTTTTGTTTCCAAGGGTCAGAAAAATTGAGCAATATAATTAAATACAATACTCTATAAAAATTATTAGTTAATTCATATTTATGTAAATGTACCTCTTATGATATGCATTAGGTTTCTTGTATTTTAATCAGAGAAAATTGTAAATATAATCAAGAAAGCCTTGTTACTGTTTTCAACCAGAGCTAATTGTCTTGTAGAACACTTAATGAGTCATTATTCATTATGATGGTGAGGACAGGGAAGGCAGATGGCATGGTAGTTTTATTGATTCTGTGATCCTACTGTAGCTTGCTGATTAAGTAGGATTAAACATCACAGTTAGTGTGGCCAGAATTACACAAAATTCTCTTTTGAGTCAAGGATATCAAACAGGAGCTCTCAGCATTGTTCAGAGGCCTGCCATCCTAATTTATACTTATAACAACAGAATATTGCATGCAGTCTTCCATTTCAGCTTCCATTTAATTTCCAAGTTATTTTATGGACTAAGTTAGATTCACTTCATCCAGTCCACCATAGAGGTGTTAAAGATCTGCCAAGGTTTAACAGAGAGACTCATCTGTGCATACCTGCAGAGAACATTCAGCTCACTGCCTCCATGGGGAATTTCCTCTACTGGGTGCTCTAGCACTTGGCCTCTTGGTAGGTAGGTAAGTGCTGCTGTGTGAAAGTAAAATAACCTGAAATTACCCCCCTTGATTCTGAATTATTTTGAAATGGTTTCATATTCTCATTTCTCTCTGTGCTTTACAGCACAAAGTTGCCTTATCCCAAAAAGATGCAAACATTGTTTTACAAACTTATTGTACTCAATAAGTACAATGTACTCAATACCTCAGAGCATGGGATTTAGTTGGCTTTAGTAGTAATGATGACATGGTCACAGTTCTTTTAACAGAATTTATCACATTACCAAGCTATTCTTTCTGTATTTCCCAATATATCACCAGAGCTGTATGAAGACCTTGAGTCTTCCAATGATGATAATTCATAAACACCTTTTTCTGCATTAAGTTATTTATTATCCTTTTCTTTCTGGTCTAACTTGTTTTGTTCAATCCCCTTTGAGATGTGTAATTTGGTTCTTTCTAGAGAACTGGTTGCAGCTGCTCTCATTATTAGATCTGAATTGATATTAAGAGGAGTTTAAGCTATTTAAATCATGGGGTCAGACACTACAGCAATAAAAGATGATCTCTAGCTTCCAGTGTATCATAAAACTTGTAAGTCACATATCCACTACACTGATGCATTTGTACTGATAGACATGTGAACCCTACAGACAATTGCTATTTTTGTTGGACCATCTAATTTTTTTCTGATTACACAGGTACAATGCAGTGAACAAGATAATTGAAGAATGAAGAAAGCACACGTTCTATCAGTCAATGCAAACTAAGAAATTTAATTTAATGTTTTGCACTGATCATTCTAATTTATGCTTTGTCTCTAATTTCTTTCACTTAAAATCAGTTACTTCAGAGAAGAATAATTGAATTGTTAGCTTACACCTGAAAGAAAATGTAAGGTCTGCTGTGAAACACCTAACCTACCATGATGGCAACATTTTGTGACTTTCCAGACTTTCAGGATATTTAATTCTGCAAATAGCTGCTTCATTGAAAAAAAACTCTTTTTAAAACATGAATCCCAATGACTAGTGTTTTGGGTTGTTTTTGTAATAATAATAAATTAAATTCTATCAATATTTTGACCAAACCTACATGATCAGTCTATGATCTATGATCTGTATATAATCGATCTTAAATCACAGACTAATTTTAAGCAGTTTAACTGTTTAATTTACAATGTTGTTGAAAGTCTGTAAAGTTGTATTTTCTGCAGGAAGGAGAGAACACACAGATCTGCACTGGGACATATGGTCTCTCCTAGAGAAGATTTTTGCCATGCATAGCCTTTGGCCAAAGCCCACCATCTGTAGCTTCAACTTTTCTTCCAGCTGCTGGTAAAGGTGAAGTATAGAACATATGCTGCACAAAGAGTAACCTTTACATTAGGGTTTCATTTATTTCCTGGTTTGTTGGGTTGGTTGTTTGTGGGTTTTTTTTAATATTCAGAGACATTTTTCAACAAAATATTTGTTAATGTAAAACTCAGAAAAGTAAAACTCCAATTCAGAGCTTAAAAAATTAGGTATACAACTAAGAACTCCAGTGGAGCATAAGTCAGTTATTTATGTAAAGAATTTGCTTCCTCAGTTTTGGAGAAAACACAGGATAATAAAAATACAGGCATTCCCATCTTATGTTTGGGATGTAGGTATAGAAGGAATGAATCCCACACTCTCTCAATGTGAACAGGGAACGAGTATCACTGATGGATCATTTAAACAAAGATGCTTGACACACTGTCAGTTCTATCCTAGAATGATCCCAACGAGCTGGAAAATGGCTGTGTGCAAGTAATAGAAGATTCTAATATTACTTGGCAAGACATAATTACTGAACACATGACTTCCACCTCAATATCATTCCTTTTGTCTAACTTAAGTCATAAGGGAAACCGACTGCATAGAGAAGAGTGTGCTGCTCAAAGTTTTCACACCATTTCCAAAAACTTGGCAGCGTTCACAGCATCTGCTCCCAGGCAGCCCAGGGTGCTGCAGGACAGGAATGGAGCAAATTAGCAGAGTTCCAGGTGTGCCAACCATCTTGCATAATAAAACTTGCTCCAGCCTGGCCTTAGGCATGGTCACATAGAGCAATCCATGAGTACCAAAACTCATCATGAACAAGAAAAAATGATTATAGCCACATAATATAACACACTCTAATGGTTGAACCAGCATGGCTGAACATCTCAAGCATTTCTTTTTGCTTCTGGCCCTGAACAAAGTGAAAGTTGTAGGACTAAATAATTTATATATTTTGAAACACTAAGTGGCTGACAGGTACTGTAATAACAAATGGAAGAACAGCATTATAGCATTCCAAACATATGCCTGCAAAGCTGGTGGAAGGTAAAGCAATGAGAAGACAGAACGTAACAGGAGGACAAAAGATGTTTAAAAAAGAGGTGTATTCTTTCACAGGCTGAGGAACATGCAGGATGACACATCAGATGTGTTGCTGAACCCAAGTCCTGTTTCAAAACATGTATACTGTCTGTGCTTTACACACAGCAAAGATCAGCAATTACTTTTCAAGGACTCCTTTATATTATAAATAGAAGCTGATTATAAAGAAGCTAAATGAATACAATTTTACTGTCAAGATATACATCATAAGTAAATTTGAAAGCAACAAAAAACCTCCCTCCAAAAACATTTTAAGCTTCAATTTCAACAATTACTTTTAATTTCCATTCATAATGTTTTTTCTTGTAGCAAGACTATAAACACCTTCATTTCTTTTTCATTTCCTTAAAACATGAACAGGGAATAAGCTAAACATCCTTCCTCTCTCATTGCTCTCTTCTGAGCACTTACACTTATATATTCCTTCCAGGAAATGTATTTGACAAAGCATCAGTAATACTTTTATTTTCATAGCACTTCCAAAAATGATATTCCAAGCTATAAACAGCATTTTAAGAACTAAACCCTCATCTCAGAACTCAGAGGGAAAAAAATATAACACCCCTCGCCCTCAAAAAATGAACTAAAACTCCCAAATAAATAACAGATAGTGATCAGGCCAAAAGAAGAACACCCAGCTGAGCTTATTTCCAACATAAGTCAACTGAGTTTGCCCTCATCATTACTCAATACTTTTTAATCTCTTAAATGGATTTTTGAAGGTTAAAAGGATATCTTTTTTTGGCTCTTAATGATAAAAGTTAGCCTGAAAGCATGTTTTCTGGTTTATTCCTGCATTTTGGGCACACACCATGCAGTCTACTATTACAAAGGTGTTCATTTTGGCTCCAGCTCCAGTGAGTTGTGAATGAGCAAACTGGTCACATGTGCAGTGTCACATTACTGTCTGCACTTTCTTGTCATGGCTTTTTCACATCACATCATTGTAGGCAGTTATTTAAAGGGTTTTAAAGGGGCAGGTAGGAAACTCCTGTTTGGGAAGTATTTGATGAGAAGGTTTTTTGTACAGTGATCTAGCACAGAAGGTAGGTCACCACAAGAAGTGCTTCCAGATAATGCAAGGGCTACTTTAAATTGGGCTGGGATCACTTCCAAAGTGAACACCTCCCACAGAAGCATTCACTCACACAATTCCAGGTTTTATCTGACAGGCATTCTGGGAAATACTAGTATTTTAATTGAGTCCCAGCCAGCAAAGTGTTGGGATTTATGGTGCAAACTAGACTGCACTAAATTTTACCCTGAAGTGAAAATACTCACTGGTATTCCCCGTACAGCCTCATTTACAGCAGCTTGAACTGAAACCATCCAAGTGGCTGCATATGAATTTTTTTTTCCCCTGAGAGACAATGTTGGAGCATATTGACATACACAGGTATTGCCTCAGGAAGTCCTAATGAAATGTGCCTTAATCACTGGGCTTTTTATTTGAGCACGGCACCAAATTCCCAAGAAAAATGAGACATTAGGGCTAAACTTAACATCAGCTTGACCGAGCAGCTCCTCATATCCATCTGCTGTGCCATTATTTGGGATCTGTGAGGGTGATTTTTGCCCAGGCAAAGGGTGCAGAGGAGACAGCCACAAGACCCAGCACAGCAGCCTTACCTGACTGCCCGGGTGGAGGAACTCCTGACGCTCCCCTGGGCAGACACAAAAACACCGTCAGGACGGCGGCTCTGTTTCCTGAGCACGGCTCGATGGCAATCGGCTTAGGAGCACCCTGGAAAAGGAAGACACCCAGGTTAACCTTTGAGATTTCCATTCCCATCTTTAGTCTCTTTTACGGCACAGTGTAACAGTGGGAAGATATTTTTCCCGGATTATTTCTCTGCATTCAAACAGATTGTCCAAACCATGTTAATTGACTTAAAATGGGATCTGACAGCCCATGCTGCAGATCTAACCAAAGAA
Organism: Parus major; assembly: GCF_001522545.3. Taxonomy (NCBI): domain Eukaryota; kingdom Metazoa; phylum Chordata; class Aves; order Passeriformes; family Paridae; genus Parus; species Parus major. Next base: position 27,213,394 of record NC_031775.1, on the reverse strand, counting down.
AAAAAATAAATCATCATAAAGACAACAAAATTTTACTGAATTTCAGAGCTTGCTAAATGCAGTAATATCAAACTAAAGCTTAGAAAACAGCAAAACCTTTCAATATACACATTGGTATCTGAGAGTAGCTAACTTCCCCATCTCTATTAAGAAGTATCCACGTGAAAGAATTCTTCAAGAGCATCCATTATCTAGCCTGTCTAATGCAAAACTATGAAATGAGAGAAAATCTATATTATATACCAATAGCTAAAACAGTCAGTCCCTCTTGAGATCCCCAGACCAGGAATTCTGCTTTCTTTCTGTCTGTCCTGCTAAGGAAATTATTTCTTCGAGAATCTTCCTGATTCCTTTTGCACATGCAAAAAATAGGTGCAGTGCTATTATATTTATAAATGCTTAGAAACTCTCTGAAAATGTTACCTGTGTGATAATCACCTTGCTTTATCTTATATAAAGCTATGATAGCAGTGGTGTTGATGGCAGGGGGTTTGTGCCTTTACCAGACTCTCATTAACTGTACAGATAATTTGCAATTAGCTTTCAAATAAATGGTTGCAACCATTGGTTGCAAAACCATACTGCTTTTGATTTACCAAGGACAGTAGAAGTTGAGGAAAAAAGCAAAGCAGTCCACAAAGGCATAGAAATAATAAGTTTTTAAGATGAAATTTTACAGTGTATCCACATTTCCATGTTTCCCAGTTTTGTGTTCACTCAGAGATAGGCATTTCACTTTTGAGAGCTTAAACATTTAGCCAAGCACTAAAGATATTTCTAAAAACATTAGGACAAAATCAGCATAAGCTTTTCTTTCTTTTTCTGTTTGTAAATTTTCTGAATGTCTGTCATGTTCCAAGGCAAAATATGAGTTCGACATTTTGATTCAAAATTCAAAGCCAGAAAACTTTCTATTTACATAAAAAATGCAATGTATACATAAATGTCAACTGATTCCACTATTCTAAGGAAAAAAATGATAGTTTAGAGAAGTTAAATATACTGCAAAGTACTTGATATAAGGAAAACAAAGGCACTTTCATCATGTAAAGCAATAATAATTTTCTATTTTTCTACCTCCAAGTAACCAAGATTTATTACTGCTCAGTGAAAAAATAGATAAATATACTTTTCTTTTTTTTTTTTTAACTTCATGGTCATATTTAAAAGGTATTTCTGTAGATTCTCTTAAAGTGACAGCATTAAAGAATTTGGCTAAACAATGACATCTAATTTAAAATTGCCATGCCATAGGGAATGACAACTTACATTGACCAAAACCTTTACCAAATGACGAAACAGAAAACCAAAACCCTAAAAGCTCCAGCTGGTGTTACTAATGCAAGCAATAGAGCATTTAAGTCAATATTCCTGACTTGTCACAACAGCAAATCAAACAAAACATTTGTTTTTACATCTTGTACTTGAACAAACAGAGAGAAAATGAAATCTTCATTTTAAAATGTAATTCAGAACACTTTATGCAGACACACAACTGAAAGGAACAAATTTACCACCATGACTTCTAATTTGGTGATTACTTTCTTATAAATCCAAATGATGCTATTTTGTTTTCCTGTGTAATATAAACCCTTTGATCAACAGGCCCCATCCCTCTGTTTGAAGTATATACTAATGCTCTTCAAAACACAGTTGGGGGGAATTATTTCTGAGAAATACCCTTTGAAAGGACTTCATCCAAAAATAAAATACTAAGAATTTTGTGTTTATTTATTCTTTATAAAAAAATTATGACTGCAAAAGCAAGATGTCTTATCTAACCTCACATCATTCAGGTTCCCTAGCAAAATAACACAGGAGCATAGAGCAAATGATAATAATTCAGATAGCCTAAGGTTTGTCAGTTGTTTAAAGATAAATACATAACCATGAATCAAAGTTATTTCAAAGGGACATAACATGTTCTCTGAAATGTGCAATTTATCATGCATTTTCCACTGGTTTTTTGGAAGAGATAAGGCACAAGTTTGTTTGCCCAAAGCAGTAAGGTACCATGATTTACTTGCTAGAATTATCTTTTTTTTTCTTTTCCCCTTGTACAGAAAGTGACTTACATTTTTTGCCAAAACCTCAAATGACAATCACAGATTAATAAAACTTTATCAGTGGAAGACATAGTAAACACTTCTCTGATAAACTTTTACTCCTATACTCCCTTTTTTACACACATTGTGACAGATAAAGGTCTGTCAGCTGGGAAGGTGAAAAAGACAGTGGCAGAAAACTATGAAGGAATAAAAGGATCAAAGAGCATATATTATTATTGATAGGGAAAAAAGAAGAGCCACCCAGAGGACATAGAAAGAAGAAATAAGTGGAGAGGGTAGAGATTAAATCAGGCAAAAAAAAAAAAAAAGAAAATAGATAAAGTTTTATCCACAATTTAAGTGTGTATTAATGCATTCATAGAAAATATATATCAGGAGTCATCTTCACAGGTTCTAGATTTTTATTAGAGAAAAGGTTCTACATTCTCCCAGACTTTTCCTGAAAGACCTAAAAAGCCAAAGTTCAGCTGCCTGGTGAGTTTATGAGGAAATACCAAGCTTTGGGAAGATTCTTTTGGATCTGTTTCTGTAAGAAATAGATTTAGGCTGACTTATTTTTCTTCCTTCACAGGAGAGAAGACAATATTACATTGCTGGCAGAAAAACATGGCAGTGCATGCCACGTTCATGCTTTATAAAAGAAAGCAGCAGAAGAGGTGAGTGTATTTATTTAAGCATCAAAACCCCTTGCAAATCTTGCATTATTGGTTTGTCTGTTTGGGAATAAAAGAGTTGCTGAGCTTTAAGACTGCACATCAAGGAGAAGCTGGAAGTGGATTCTGACCCCCTTGGTGGGTGGGATGGGCAGCAGAGAGCAGTGGCCTGGAGAGGTGAGAAGAGCAGCAGAACAATGACAATAAACAATGAGTGCTCATGGGGCTGCTCGAAGTGCTCAGCATCTCCTTGGGCAAAATGCACTGAAACTTCAGCACAAATCTGTAACTATGAAAATATTTAATACTGTGAATACGGGAAGATGAAAAGTACAAAGTGTTTTGGTTCTGTCTGTATTCCAAGAAGTGGTGCCTCTCCAAAGCACTATAAAACTTTTGATTTTCAGTACTATCCCTCTATATATTTTCTTCAACATTCTAAGTTAGCTGCATCCAATTTTTAAAAGTGCATTATTATACCATAAGACAAATACTTCACATAAGACTAAATGGCTCCAAACTCATGCCAAAAAAGCAATTAGAAAATTGAATCAAGGAATTAAGGATTAATGTGAGCATGTTACACCTGTCAGAAGCAATAAGTATTTTGACAAGAACAGAATAAAGTTTGACAGTGTGCACAAATACAGATCTGATCTATAAATCAAGTATTAAAATGCAAACAGCTATGCATTAATCACTTAATGTTTCCTAACTAAAATGGTCTTAGTAGTACTTACAAGAATTCATTATAAGTAAAACTTCAGTTCTTCTTAAAAAACAGCTTGAATTATACTTTTTGTTGTATTAATTAATTAAGTCAATTTAAACTTAGTTTTTAATCATATTATTAAAAAGCATTAATCGGGTGAATTCCAAATAAACTAAACTAGATACCTTGGCAAATAAACAATCATATCTGTTGTTGCAACAGGATTAGGACCAGACTCAGAATGTAAACAGCTGCTTTTCTGGATTTTTAATGTGCAAGACTTAAGAGGAAAGGGAAAAAAAGGAAAAAGACTGTGTCCTCTGAAGAGGTAAGAGATACAGAAAAGGAGGAAACATAAAATTCAGACTGTTGCATTACAAATATTCACATCTTCCTTTGCTCTCAGCTTCTCGTGCTTTTCCTAAATTCTTTAGTTATTTTCTGAGTTACTTGATTTATTTGGGATACACAAGTCTCAGATTCCAAAATGGGCTTGAGTTCCCAGGTTGGCTTTTGGTCAAATTAAGATGCCTAAAGGCAAATTCAAAAGCCTCAAAAACCTCTAAGTCTTACCATTAGTATTAAAAATTTCCCAAGATTTGAAAGTACCATGCACATTTTGGTCTCTTCAGTGGCTGCTCAGGATTCACTGGCATTCCTGCAGCTGCCCTGGATGTAGAGCTTGACCAAGGTAGCTGTTCCCAAAACATTCTTATCAAATTAGGTTTTTACATTGTAGTTGTGGCCCCCTTCTTTTAAAACACAGTTGAAAGCAGAGATTAACTCTGTTTTTTATGGTAAGAGGATGAATGCTGGTTACCGTGTTCTGCCTTTACTAAATGCATGTTTGAGGTGAAATTCTCTGACCCATAATTAAAGATGACCTGTCAAATGCTGTGATTGTTCTGACCATTTTCAGTGCAGTAAAGACAAACTTCTCAGCAGTGCTAAGAAAGAAAAGAAAATTCACCCTCTCAAAATCACAGAATTCCACTGATGCCATTTGGCTGGGGCTGCTGGGGTACTGAACATTGCTTGTGGCTGGTAGGGGAAACACCAGTTCTTCATATGACTCCAGAAATTCTGAGCATCTACTGAAGACTTTAATACATCACTTAAAATTCCTCTCTTCAATTAGTGAGTGGAAAGCTTCACCTCATTTAAACCTGCAAGAATGGCCCAGAGCCCGAGTGTCCTCAGCACTTTGAGCTTCTACACTGCACCTTTTTTTGCCTGAGGATTTCTAAGTGATTTCTAGTTCTGGCTAATGAGGTCCCACTAACCTATGGGAGGTACATAACCACATTACCAGCAGCAGCAAAAGCTGGTGAACTTTCTTTTGTATCTCGTAATTCTTCTACCTCTACTGAAAGAGACATGAGGCAACTGCCTTACTTTTGTGACAGTGTTCCAGCTAAATCAATTTACTGAGAGGACTCTACCAGCACTACTAGCCCTCCAAAATGAAAAGGTTTTCCCTGAAAACTTCTATCATGTCTAATAAAGCTGAGATCAATGGGTTTATTGATAATAAAAGGCAACCCAGCCAAAATTACACTAACATTTCTCATTACTTTTTTAACAGCAAGTTATCTTTCCATTGTAATTCTGCCCCACTGTTTTTGCAGAACACAAATCATTAATTTCCTAGTTTCAAAACAGAAATGGAAATCTCAGGCTATACTGGAACAATATTTTCCATAAGAAAAACAGTGGAAATGAACAATAAATAGAAAACATTATGATTACCAAGCTGTTATTATGGCACCAGTGCATTGTTATCCTTCGATTTATTGTCTTGCTTCTCTGTCTCAGCTCTAACAATGACAGACTGCATTCTTTCATGCAGTCTTTTCTGAGTTGAATATGGTTGTTAGTTCTGTACTGATCTTAAATTTATATATTATTCTTAAAGTGTTTATGCTCAGAAGAGTAATATTTTTATTATAAGAACTATGTTTATTTGCAACGAAGTTACTCTCAGTCAATCAAGTAAGAGACTTCATTTCAAAACCTAATACTATGGCATGTAGCATTTCATTAGCAAGAGAGTTATGAATTGATATTCTGATTATAACTGATTTATTAATACCAAGCTACAAGAAACACCTGCAGATGCATTTATTTTCAATGGGGCTGCCAGAAAGAACTCCTTATCAGGTTTGCTATTCAGCTTTTGTCCTACTGCCTTCATGTTTCTTTTCCTGAACTGTGACATCAATGTGCACCATCCTGGAATTTTCTTGATTTTCACGAGTGGCTGAACAGAACACAAGACAATGAAGCTAAGTTAAAACATCAGGTGGCTGCAAGGAACATTGATTTCATTTCTTTATCTGTGCACCCATATACGCAGCTCCCTGTGTCTTCACACTGTTAAATAAACTTGGTTTTACTTTACTATTACATCTTGCCCATTAATGAGGGTAATTCCAGGTTAATATGGAAAATATTGAACATAACTTAGAGTGGATTGTGTGTGTGGTAGTTGTATTGGATTACTGCCAGAGATATCCCCTAGAGCTTCCAGAATATTCCCCTATTAAGCTCTATGAGTCTGATTAAAGGCTGGCAGTGACAGCGTCCAGTTTGTGAACAGAAATGTATCTTGGCAGCATCCAGGTAGATCCTGCTGGGAGAAGCACCTGAGACTGTGTGTCTGTGGCACATACAGGAACCACATATCCCCAGGTACCTTCCTGTAAATTCTTCTGACTGCCATCCTGTAAGTCAAAGTGGTGCTGTGCAGTGAAGTGATGCTAATGGGCATTTGTTTCCCAGATGGCCATATCTGCTGGATCTCCAAGGATTAGAAATGAGAAGTAGAGAATTCTATTATTCCTTTACAATTCAGCCTTAAAGACTCATCTATGAAAACTCATTTCCCTGGGGATGAATGACTGACAGTCCATCACTGTTAGAGCTTGGGCTGATCACTTCAGAGCAGAGAGTCACTCCCATATGTCACAGTGGGTTAACCTTACCCTAGACTGCCTGTAGAAGAGGACATGGTCCCCTCAGAGACACTACTAACTGTCCAGGGTTGGGAAAATTGAAGCACAAGGCACAATTTTAATTCTGCCTCTCTTGCAGGCTGACAGTGTGGCTAATAGGCAGGGCTAAGTGTGAGCACAGAACAAGTTACTTCCATGGGGAACAAGCAAACTGAACCAGCTGCAAGCTTTTGAAATGTCCATGAGGAGTCCAGAAGGGCTGTCCTTTGCTCAGGGGGATGATAAAGTTTCAATCTGTCATTGTGACAATGAACTCAGACAGAAGGCAGAAGTTCTGACTAATAGTTACCTTTTGTGACTGCAGAGACCTTATTCCTGTAGCTCTGCAGCACCCTAGAGTCATAAAAGATAAGGTTTGGTCATCATTTAGGAGATCTATGCCAAACGTGAGGGTTAGGAAAGGCAAGTGTTCTGAAAGGCTTATGCTGTATTTTGCATTTCTTGCAAAATTGTAAAGAAAATATAGTACCCTGTATGTCATCCAAAACACAGTGTTTCTGAACTTTTCCTCAGCAATGCCTTTTCAAGTTCTTTTTTAACCTCCTGGCCACATGCAGGATGCCTAGTGAATGATAAATTAAAACATTTCTACCTGGAATCATAATAATAAAAAAGAGAACTAAATCAAGACATTGTGAAAACTAGCTGTCAGCAGAAGGGATTAAAGTGCAAACTTGGCAATATTCTTAATGCAAGAAAAAAATGTTAATGGCACCAGAATAACAAATTACTTTCTATCATGACAACTTACACAGATCACAGACTAGGGAATGTAGGGAGGACATGAACAAACGTCTGAAAGCATGACATAGCTTTTATTTTCATTGTCCTTGCCATGGCCCAAGGACAGCTGTAAAAGTGTGTACACCAGAGCCAAAACCATTCTGAAACAAATGATCCCTATTTAAGATTTGAAGGCCTGTAGTTTTCATCCCAGTGACTGCATGTGGACGCTGTGGATCCCATCATAGCAGCAGGAAGAGCAAGGAGAAATAAAAGATTTCTGCAATCCAAGGAAAAGGTGTGAGATGGCAGCAAAAGGAGCCTGGATCTGCTGTGTTGTGTGGTGGGAGCAGCAGCATGTGTTAAACTGCTCAGTGGCTGCTGCCAGCGAGGGGAAAAGGGAGAGAGCAGGCTGGCAGGAGCATGGCAGCACAAACCAGACCTTGTCTAAGGTGTTTCAAATGTGTCTCACTCTCCTCTCCTGAGGACCTCCATCTCTCTGAGCACTCACCAATTTGAAAACATAATTGAGTAGTTTTCCACTCTAATCTTATGAATTAATTCAAATCCTAAATATCGGCTGCTTAAATCAGCGCAGCACTCAAACAGCAGCAGAACTATTTTGATTTACACCAGCTGCAAATCTGACACTGTTATTCATTTATTAATAGTGTCCTTGAAAAAACCTGCAAAAAAACTCAAGCTCAAGAATTATCACTTAATGTTGCTTTCTAAGATGCTCCCCACCAAGACTGTTAGTACTTACTGTGCTCATACTCAGAATATCACTAAAAATGCACCCAAAAAATGGAAGCTACAGGATCTAATCTGACAAATAATTAGACACATGAGAATTAGTGCTTGGAGAAACTTTGCATTAAAGCAAACATGATTACTTGCATGAATGAAACTATTTATTCTTGTTACTCATGTTAGCTCAACATATCTGATGGAAAACTTTTTTTTAAAGAGACAGATTTTCTACCATAAAAAAACAAGAAAAAGGGCTGCTCCTTTAAAATATTACAAAACCTGTATAATTTTTACTAAGCCAATATAGATCTACAGTGTAAAGTATTTGGTGAACCTCATGTGAATGGAAAGTAAATGGGCCTTTTTTTTGGCTTTTGTGGGTTTTTTTTTTGTTTTTTTGGGTTTTTTGGTTTTTTTTTGTTTTTCTTTTGTTGGGGGTTTTTTGTTGGTTTTTTTTGGGGGGGTTGTTTGTTTGGGGTTTTTTGTTACCATATTCCAAGCTTTCTTACACTTTTGGGCATTGCTAACTGAAAATGAGTGCTATGGAAATATAGCCCAGCTCAACTCACTGCTCTGTTCCAGTCATATTTCCTATGGCACAGCAGAACTTCTAATTATGTCATATATTTATTATTCTCTTCATTAATGTGGTATTCAGTGACCACCAACAAAAATCATTAATCACATTAAATTTGAATGTCTCAATCCTTATTGCATGAAATTATTTATTTTGCTTCAGAAAATGTTCTTATTTTAAATTTTACATTGCAAAATTTAGCAACAGTGATGATGATTTTAGCATTGTATCTTCAAAAGAAATACCATTTTCACAGCAGACCGACCAACTTCTTGAAATTTTCACTGAAAATTCACAAATATGTGAACTTTTCATTGGAGTTTCCTTCAGAGCTTTGCATTCCATTAAGATTTGCACTCTGTCAATACATTTTTCATATCTAACCAAATGATTTCTCTTCCCCTAAGTTTATGCATAAAGTTTAAATCACTGACAAAACTAAAGCAGAGCAATGTTTGTCCTGTACATCAGTCAACAGAAGGGCATAACACATTTACTTTTGGTCTCTATGTAAACTCTGATTTATTTTAGCAATGAGTAAAGGCTAAAGCAGCATATAACACATTTTACCATTATTTTCTGATTCCTCTTCCATTTTCCCAGCCCTTCCCAACACCTTTCCCAGTCCTATGGGAAAAAATGCTCTGTATCAAATGCCACTGGCTAACAATAAGCAGAAGGATCAGGAACTTATTTACTTCAGCAAGGGTTGTGATTTGAGATCAGTCACCAAGCAGATGTTATTTCTGAAGCTGAAAGTATTCGTGATGATTGTTACTATAGAAACCAAGCTTTGTAAAATATTCCAAACAAACACTTCTTTATTACTCTGGGCTGTAACTACAGTGCTCTGCATTAAGTCTGCATCCCACGGTAAGTTTTCAACTGCGCACATTTTCTTTCTGGTTTTTTGTTTTCAATAGCAACCACAAGACAGGGTTTCTGTAGGTCAGAAGAGACTGTATCACAGTACCAGCCATCCATAAAATGACACACACTGTACCCATTCAGCACTAAACTCCTGTCTCTTTCATTTCCCCCCTCCTGTGGGCAGCCACTCAAATCAGTGTTTCCCTGTTCAGCAACAGTGAAAAACAGGAACCCACTGCTAATTCCTGTGGTTAGATCAGCAGCACAAAACCAGCAGTGGTTACCAAATGCCAGCCCCAGCCTCTTTAGCAATTAAACCATTCTTCATTCTTTGTAGACTTTGTGAAGCCTGTGCATCACCCAGAAAACATCTCTCAGTGGCCCCTCATGTCATAACCACAAGCTTCAGACTTGCTGCTCTCTTTGTTGATCACACTGGGAGAGTGAAATTCTGGATGCCAGCTCCAGTGAGGACAGAGAGGCTTCAGCAGGATCCCTGGCTCTGAGTGCATCCCCAGGGAGAGGGCTCAGATGCCACTGTGACCTGGGAGCACCATGGCCTGTGCCAGGGGGAAGGGGCAGGTGAAGTTCCACACCTGTTCTTGGGATTTTAACCACCTCTCCCCCCTGTAACAATTCAGCTTCCATAGATAGGGAATAGGGCAAACTGCACACAGAGTTCAAGAAGTGGCAGCTGGCTTCTTAGAACACCGGGAAAAGAACACTGTACTTCGGGCTATGAAAGGAAATTAGAAGGAATTTTCTTACAGAATGATTGTACCATGTGGACACTGAATATTTTTTGTCTGAGGCCTTTCTGTCTCCTTTTACAGAGAAATCCTTATAAAGGATAAAATGATACTACTATTTCACAAGATAGGTATGTTCAAGACAGGTATGGTCACAATTTCTGATTACTACAATTAAAATTACAAAGCCATTTTAATCCTCAACTTATTTCCATGTGCTCATAGTCTCCTCTAACTTCTTATGCTGTTTTTCTGTTCAAATAGGACAATTTTACCCAAATCTTTCAGAAACTTCTCAGTTATCTTTGAGATGCGTGACAATTACATTTTTCTCCTAATACCCATTCCATCCAGGGCTTACAATTTAATTTAAAACTTGGCCTTGACTCAGGTAACATTAAGGATTCCTGCTTTTCATTATTGTAAAACAAATCTGTTTTAAAATACAGCGATGCAATCAGAGCACAATTAGATTTCCATAAGAATATACAGAACTATGGGACTGTGTGTGCCACTGGCATCTATTATAACACACCAGAGCAGGAAAGCATTAAGCAAAAAGAGCACAACTAAAGAGCCACCTAAAGAGTTTTAGTTGTGGTGATTTGTTCTCTTGCAATGGTGTGCTGAAGATAATAATAAAATTAAAAATATTCATAAAAGGTTTTAAAGCTCGAGAAATGTCTGGCATAAGGTATTCTGGAAAAAGGTCACAGACAAAGCAGGCATGTTTTATGAAGATAGAGCTACAATTTGGAAGTGACTGTGTGGGACAGAATGCAGAGAATGCAATAAAGTCATGGCACACGTCCTGATGGACCAATGTCCAGAGAGGGACGTGCTGCAGTTAAATACAGTGGTTACAGGAAGGTTAAGGGTCCAGAGAACACACAAACTGTCTTTTCACTCTCAGCTATCTATGGATACCCAGAGCATCTTAAAAGATTTTGTGTCTGTGAAGTAGGTTGTGCTTTCTCCATGGAGGAGGAATTATGGATGGCTGGGCCTAACGTGGCCAAAGCCAAATCCTCTGCACAGGGGCACTCGAGGGATCAGAACAGCCATGCAAGAAATCCAACTGCCTCCTACTGCCCAGCTTAATTGAGTAAGCTCTATTTAAGGCCACATTGACTTAAGGTGACTTTCCCCAAACATATGGAATTGTACATCTGTGCAGGTAGGCTACCTACAAAAAAAACCTATCACTATTTCTTACTCTGCTATCAGAAATCTCTGGAATATGATGCTGGAGGAAAAATCTAAGCATAATAAAAGCTACATCAAAGACCTTGAATGAAAAATCTTCTTGAAAACCTCCTCAGTCCCAGACAGAGCAATTTCTCATAATTCCCCAAATGTCTATTGAAATGAGTTGCACTAAAAGGTTCTAGAGCCATCAATATATTTAAGAATTTAATAGATGTCTTTTAGTTCTCTTTGATCATAAATTGCCAGAATGGTTTCTACCCTCTCCAGTTTCCTTGTCCCTGATTTTCTGCTGTGACATTTCTGGATGACTTCCAGTTCTGATTGTTGTAAAGTCCTTGTTTTTGCAGAATCACCTAGTGTAGAAATTTGCAATTCCAAACACTATCTTTTTTGGTCTGTTTATCAGCTAACACTCTTTGCTCAAGCAATCTTTGCCCTTCACATTCCAATTGGTTTTGTCCTTATTCAAACTTCTATGAATTTACCATAAGTAATGAAATTTAAAACACAGATTAATATTTTTCTTCATTTAAGAAAAAAAAAATTATCTTTGGGCAATCTGCAGTGACGAGAAATATCTGTACATATACATAATGACAGACTTAATTTGGATCATTAACATTTCACCCATTCAATCTTTGTAACATTGAGGTTTATCTTTATATTTTCTTTATATATATTTAAAACATTTTTTTAATGTTCACATGAAAGGCCTCTTTGTATAGTTATAATTTTCCTCCAGCTTGCCTGCTTTTGTTCATTAGAGTTTCCTAATTTTCTGTGAACTGCTGAGCAAGCTGAAGATTTTAATTGGATATATCACTTTATATTTTCTTGTAAGAGCCTTCTTATTAAAGGCTACTCATGTAGATGATATAGACGTTAATCAACTTGCATCTGTCCTTCTAAAAGATTCAGTTAGGTCCCTAATTAACCATCTGTAAACAAACCCTTGCTCAATAACAGGGCTCAGGCATTTCTTGTGAGGTAGCAAAGGCTGGTGAGGGCCTCCTGCTACCTCTCAGCCCTGCTGTAAATATTTGACTTCTCTCAGTATACAGAAAGTAATTGGAAAAAGACAAGTGACTCACAGCCGAGATTGCAGATCACCGAATTCTCTCTAATTGAGTCATTGTTATTATGAGAAACCTTTAAAAATTGCAGGTGTCTGTTGCTCCCAGGAGGTGTCAGGTGCTTTAGCAGCACTAAGAGTTGTGTATTCCAGAGCTGTAAGAGGCCAGGATAGAGAAGACCATACATTTCCTATGATGAAAGTCATGAGAGACAGTCTTTAAAAAGAAAATTACTTCCACAGATAAAAAAAGAGGGGTTTCCCCTTCACTCAGAAATAAAGGCACATTATTCTGAGCATTTCCCAAGATCCTGGTTTTCCAGAACACCAATGGGTCATTAGAAAATTCTTTCATATTTTGGATTTTTTAATCAATATCAGTCTCCTTTAAAACTGTTTTCAAAGCTCACATCTCCCTGGCCTCATGCAGTAGCACTCTGTATACTCTGCAGTGATCACAGGAGTCTCTCACCAGCTTCAGGAAGGGTAACTAAGCTCCCTGATAAATCTGGTCTCTCACAACCTCCTAGGGAGCACATGGATACTTCACGTGCCAGTGCAATAAGGGTAGCCTTTTATCTTATAATATATTTGGCATTATATACTTAAAGCACTCTATATTTATATCTATCCCATTCCCAGCATGCTGTTATGGACCACATCTGCTCACAAAGACTTGATGCACACCCTGTAGCTCTTTTCTTATGGGCTGCTCACAGCCGTGACAGAGACAGACACTGTTATTGTCCATGCTTAGGAGCAATTTCTAGCACAAAAGGAAACCATCTTCTCTGTTCTTACAAGCAGATAACTCACTGACGTGTGTCAGGAGGCATTATTCATTTTTACCACACAGAAGCCCATCAAGGGTGCCACTCAATCACATGGAAGGGATTACAGCTACTCTGAGGCACTTCCAGACCTGCCATCATATCTATTTCTCATCCTTCCCTCTTCTGTTCAGTACCTTACTAGAAATTACAGGTATTACCTACATTGCTGTTAATCCACACCTAAAAAGATTTTGTGTGATGACCACAAATACTGGACCATTTGCACAAAACACATGCAAGTGATTGTTTTCCACAGCATGTCCTGTGAGCAGAAGGCATGACAGAATCCACATAACTTGGCACACGTGACTTTAGAGGCAGATACTCATTTTGATTTAATATTTCAGTGGTACTGTTTTATGCTTTCCATCAACATTTCAGCAAGGGATCATTGTGACTCTCATGTTCAAAGAACTTTATTTTGTCTTTAATTCTCCAATTGATAGAACTGTTTTCTGAATGGCACTTGTATCTAATTAGGTCCCTATTACATAGTTTTTAGGAGCTGAGAAGGATCATTATTAGTTGAAAAGAAAATAAAGACATAAAATGAACTTGCTAATCACTGAAGGTTGAAAACAAAAAAATTATGAAGGGAGAAATCAGAGGCACAAATCAGGGATCTAACATTTTTCTGCAGCTCTATGTTTCTCTGATTCAGTGATCTCCCTCAAGATCCAGATTTGCTACAGCACATCCATTTCATATTGATTGCAACAGATTGTGTAACATGAAACATCTTGTCTTTGCAATTTTCCAGATTCCTCTGAAAGTAAACTCATAAAATCATCTAAAAACACGTTACCAGAGCTATTCAATATTGCATCTATCACGTCTTTCTTTCCCATTACCATGTACATGCAGATGATTCAATTAACTCTCCTGTATCCCCCCCAGACCATCACCACAGCTTTGTGTCAGATATAACCCACTGCACCTCTGTTCACCTGTTCCACATCTGGAGGACAAAAAAAACCTCCTCCTTGGGAGACACAGACTGATTTTAAAAATATTTCAATATCTTTGGTAACACTTTTTCCCAGCTCTAAACATCAAGGCACTTCTCAGTTTTAAAGATCTGGAACCTATCTAAAAGCCCATGGTATATACAATTGATATTTCACTTAGCACCAGTGAGCACTTTTGGGCCTCCTACCCAATGGTCCTAGGAGCTGGAAATTAAAAGGTTGGACAACCTAAATTGGGAGATTCACAGCATTCCACTAAGATGCACCTTCAGGTCTTTATGTTTAGGCTGATAAGAATGAAGGAATTTGCTTTATAATCTAAGAATACAAGAAGTAAACCCATACCACAGTCTCTAATTTCCATTTTTTTCTGCTGTGAAACATGTACCATATGCATAATGTATGGCAATGTGATCTACAGAGCTTTTATTGATTGTTTGGTGTGATCTATAACTCATATATTGCTCATTTGTGAGTAATGCAAGTCCTCCCAAACTCTTGCTAACACACATAGAAAAGATGAAAACATTCAATGAATATCACTTTAGGAAGGCCACATTATTCCTGAATGTCACAGCTTATGCAAGTCCTGCTGAAGAAAGCATAGAACTAACTGACATCACAAAATTACCCACTCTAAATGCATGATACATTTAAGAAAAAAGAAGTAATTTAGAAATCTGAAATTTTTCCTTGTAGATAAGCTTTTTTTTTAAAAAAAATATCTTTGAATATAAAGCAACTTTCTGTTAATTCAACTGCATAATCACAGAATGGGCCAAGTTGGAAGGGACCACAGTGGGATCCTTCTCAAGCAGTGACCCAGAGCACATGGAACAGGATTAGGCTGAAAAATAAAGAACTGTAAAATTCTCAGATTTTATAATTTCATTTATAATTTTCATCAAAAATTCACTATTTTCCTGTCTGGGTTGCCTTTGATAATTAAGAAGGATTTAACATAGTATGTATTTCTAGTTCCTTGGCTTTTGGTACCAGGGTTCTGTAACTTCCAGGGCACACGGGCATCCAAATCCTTCACCATCAACATCTCTGCAGCACAAAATGATTTGGGAAAGATTTTTACATGCTTAAGTTTGTTTTTTTTTCAATTTTGAAGAATTAAGGCTAAAAGATTATATGATTTTTTTATTTCTTTTTGTCTATATTTGGTTTCAACGATTTCTCTAAAAACTCCAAATATCCAAAATTTTAAGAAGCTGCATCACAGCCCAAAAAGCTGGGAGTAAGGGATGCTCTTCCACTAGGCCATAATAAAAGAAGAACACAGAAATATGATGTAAAAGAAAATATATGTAATTACTTATTACAAGAACAGCCATAAAAAAAATGAAGTTAGCTCTTTATGACTAAGGAAAATTAGATTTAAACCAACACTATTATACTGTATTCTTGACAAAGACAAAAATGATGGAATGTCACTTTTCTTTCAATGTCTATGCTCAGCTTGAAATAAAGATAGCACTTTAGTATCATTTACAAATACATGTTAGCTATTATAACATCATTTGTTTCAGTCACTCATTACTAATACCTAAACAGAAAGTAAAAGTTCAACAGCTCCATTGACAGCATGATAAATTGCAAGAAAGCAAATGAGTAAAACATACTCCACTTGCCATCACACAACCAGGGAGATTGTAAAAATAACAGAAATCTTTAATTAACTCAGGAAATTAAAAGGTGAGTTTAATAAAGCAGCTTAATAACAAGACACACTCAGATGAACTCACGAGCACATGTTAATCAAGAACAAGGAATAATTTCAGGTACACGACTAGATACTTATACACAGCTTAAATGAAACAAAAGAGAAATGTGTTAAAGTGGCATCCACATACTGATGAACCTGTGATGTTATAAACACAGGCACTGACCCTAAGTGTCTAATAACAAAAAATGGGGAGCAGAGATGATTCCTCAAAGAGCACAGGTTCAATGAGAAACTACACTGAGACTCACACTGTGGTTTATACCATGGAAGACTCTTATTGCCTTGTGTTTATACATAGATAAAAACAACTTATTTTGCAGGTGGGGGTTTGCAGAACAGGATTGCAATAGCATTCAATTAACTACTGGAGCAAATGTGAGATTAATATAATCTTAAATCTTATTTCTGATAGCTGCCTAATTCCTTTGGTTTCAACAATCATATTTACTGAATGTGCACTATAAATACAAGACAATAAGCAATTGTGGAAAACTCATGGTACACATTCAATAGGTGTTCATATAGGAACAGAAGTATGGTCTCTTCTATTCAAATATACTGAAAATTACCAACACTATGAAGAAATGTATATCCTGAAGTATTTGAGAAAACCAGGTATGAGGTGTTGAAATACACATCTTCACTGCTTTAGTGATATTCTTAATGACTAATCATTGAAAACAAGATATTTCAATTAAGAATCCCTACAATCAAATGACTTAGCTACAAAACTTCCTATAAATAAGTTATAGCCCCCCTGAAATTAAAGCATTTAAAACACAGAATAAAAACATCAGTATCCTGAATTTAATGGGTAAAACTATGACTAAGTTATTCATTAAATAGCACCAAGTATTGTCCTTCTTCAGCCATGTGGAAAATGTTTGGAAAGGTTCAGCCCCTCCAGATCTAACACAACTTTCAGGAAATAGCCACAGGCTCCAGCATTTTTACACTTCCCTGGAAAATTTTCAGCTCCAAACAAAGGTAACTCTTGTCTAGCCCAAGCCTTACAAAACTGTTATCAGCTGGAGCATTCCAGATGCTGCTTTCAGTGACAAAATACAAATTCAATAAAAACAATAGGGTTTACATTGAAAAAAAAGTGAATTATAATTGAAATTTGAAATGTCTCAACATTGTATGTACATGTGGCTTTAATACTGATAAACTACCAAGTGAATTTAAATATGGGAGTACTCTTTCAATGAACATTTACAAATGATCTCTTGGCTATTCTAATCTCAGTCCTTATTCATCTTGGAAATTCTGCTTTTGTGCTTCCTACAAAACGTGTTCCATGAGCTGCAGAACTGAACTTACTCAATTCATAACCCATGGCTTTTAACTCATTCAAATGAATTTGGTGATGCTCGGTGGTGCCACATTTATTCTCAGCAGCCATGCCTCCCCCTCCCCCACAACCCCCAGTTTATTCATTTCCTAGAGGAAATTGCAAGTTAATAGAAAAAGCAGCACTGGAACTGCCTCACATCCTATAGTTATTAATTAAGTAAAGTCTGGTTCAGTAACTCTGGATACTAAAAATACAGAGTTAAACAAACCCTAGTGTTTTTTGAAATGAAGTTCCAACTTCATCATTCTACGAAATTTATACATTAAGATATATCTTTCCTTTAAGAAATTTTTCAAAAAAATCTCAAAGTGAAAAAAAGCCCAAACAGCTCTTGACCATTTCCTTTGAAGGAGTGAACTCCTTCAAAACCAAATACCAAAGTTATTTTATTGTTGTCTAAGAGCTGGGTAATTCTCCTTTATGCAGAATTCTCCCATATGCAGATTATTTCCCTGCAATTAATAAAAAAAGAAGGTGCACTACTGATTTTGTTGACAATGTACAGTAGTCAGTAAAGCTTAAAATTCACTGGTGTGAGAAACTTTTAAGTGTTCCTGATACCTGAAGATCTTACAGGATAATTATAGTTGCAGTTGGTATTGAATGTTAAGTCAGTAGGTAGCATGCTGGGAAAAATGCACATAAACTTAGGTTATAACAAGCCTATTCCTTTAAAGTGAGCCTTTTCTTAAAAGTGAACAGGCTATTATTAAAGTGATTTTTTTGGAAATGAGGACAATAATGGGTTCCACAGCTATGTCAAATATTTTTTAGATTCTGAATGGAATTAAATATATAAAAAGCTTATGGCATGTTTAAAGGTGGGGAACAACTGGTGTTATAAATGCAAGAGGAAGTAAGAAATATTGATGAATTTCATCTGTGAATATGTACATTTAAGAGAATACTTGCAAACATATCAGTTTTTATCCTATGAAGGAATTGAGTCCCCTCTTCACTCAGGCAAATTAATGGACAGGAGCCTCTAACTGAAAAGCAATGCCACGGAAAGAGAAATGCCATAAAAGATAGGATTTTACGACAGATTAAATTAAATTGCTTATTATAGATGGACTAGCATTCACCTTTGACTTAACAGTAAATATTTAGGTTGTTTTGCTCTCATATCTGCTTTTATACTCCAAACAAGACATTTGTGTCACGAGAGGAGCTTGGCATGATTGTTCAAAGCTACACAGCAAGTGATGTGTGCTGTGCTCTGCCTTCAGAGGCTGAGCCTTGCCCTCAGTGTCACATCTGACACCTTGGGAAGGGGAAAGCTTTGGTGCTGCAGAGAGAAAGCATTCCTCATTTCCTCACAGGAGCAATCTGCTCTTCATTTCCTCAGAGGAGTAAAATTACTGGCAAGGCACTGTGTGGCAGGTGCGAGGCAAACCCCCTGCACTTGCCACTGAAGCAGCACTGGCTTTGGAGCATTTCTCCTGCACAGAAAGAGCTGCCAGCTTGTGCTCCTCTTCCTCAGCCACAGGGCCTTGGGGGCTTTTTGTCCCAAGGAAGCAGGAGATGTGCCCAGCCCTGTCTCTGGCTATTGGCACCTCCATCTGCCCATTCCCGCAGCAACCAGGGGTCTGCCACTCTTCCAGGCAGCCACACACACCACACTGAACAAACTACACCACAGCAGAGTTCATAGCAACAAGGGGAAAAAAGGGGGAATTAAAGACTACTCATAACAATAAAGAACAAAGGTTAAGGCTAGTCAGCATCCAAGTTTTGTTAACTACTACCTTAAATCAAAAAAACCCACAAATGCCAACAACCTCTAAACCACTGAATAGAAACCCAAAGCAACAAATAGAATTGTATTATGAATAAGTCTTCTTGTCGAGGTTTAAAATCTATTCCATCAACTTGCCTACACATAATGTGAGTGACTATGAGAAGGGTTGAGTGCTGAAGGACTGCTTTCCAGATTTGCTGCTGCTTTCCATGTATGAGGACAGTTACCCCCCTTCTCTTTTCTTCTCCTCAAGTGGGTACAAACAATCATGTTGTGCATCAGTAAATCTCATAATTTATAGTGCCTTTTAGCTTATTGTCTTCAATGAAAAAGCTCTTTTACTGAGCAGTAGATACAGTGAATTCTTCAAATAGCACAGTAACAAGGCCCTTAAATGAATTCTATTTTTTCTAACAGACACTTTTGCTCAACTGCACCTGAGCTTCAGTTCCCCTCTTCCCTGCCAAACATATTCAGGCCCTAAGGGCCTTTGGATACTTTTGAAAACCTATTTTAATGCCAGTGTTGAATTCTAGTTTGGAGGCTAAAGGATATATTCCTCTCAGCAGCACGTGCTATGGCACCCCATTTCTGCTGGTGGTACTTTAGTGTAAAAATCACTGTAAATTATTTTATATAGAAGAAAAGAGCTGCTCATTCCTTAGCTAGTCTGCATTTTTGCTCATAGGAGCTAGTTTCACCAAAACCAACCATTTATGTTCTACTAATCAAACTTGTTTACGACTTGCCTTTAACCGGAAGACTGTAATTTCTTTTTTTCAGATTTTGAGAGGTTTTGTTTCCCCTGAAAGCTAGCCTGGTTTTTCATTTCAGAAATACATTAGTTAGTTTAATAAAATATATGGCTTTTCTGGGAAATCATTCTTTTCCTACAGAGTATGTGATTAACAGGCTGGTGAGTTAAATTTTATGTAAGCAGGATATATATCTCCAACCTCTTAAGCATCTTGTCTCAGTTTTCTCTGGAAGACTAGGTCTGTCGCAGGAAAAATAACCACTACTTCCCTACCAGGGAGAGACTTTTTAATGTATCAGCTCTTTATCCTCCTTGATCTAAAAAACCCCTCAACTTTACCAACAAAGAAAACCAGGAGGCCAAAGTGATTCCTCTCACTACTTGGTCAGAGCAAGGAAAACTCACCACATACCTCCAGAACTCCGTGGCATTGTTCAGTTTTCTGCAGTTCCCAGGTCCTGCTGTTCCAGCAGAGATTGTATAATGCTGACACATTGAAGTAGGGGAATAAATTAGGCACAGCCTGCCATAATAACCTTCAGCTGTGAGTGGCACAAGAACTGGAAGGTTTCATTGGCCTGGGACGTTACAAGAGAATGTGGAGAAATGGAGAGATCTCTTTCTGAAATCATAAAATCTTCCTCTCAGTAAGTGTGCTAGAGAAAGAGGAAGTTGGAACAATTTCACCTGTATATGATACACAATTACTTGAAACAGCTGCTTATGTACTTGAGTTACTGACTTGCTGTGCTAAAACACTAATTAAAAGTAGATTGAGAGAAGATAGCACTGACATTTGCATTTCCTGCTAGGTCACTTCTGAAAATTATTACTGTAATCCAGATAAGATGCACTCCTTAACACTTTTTAAGACAGTTTCTTCACATTTTCTTATTTAATGACAATGCTCAGCCCAGTACTATTTAACTCTTTCCTTCAGACATTATATAATATGCCATCAAAAAATATTACCATAAATTTCACTTGTAAGAGGATTAAAACCAAAGCAGTTCTATCCAAATTAATTTAGGTAAGTACACTAGATAAATAAATCAGCACCCTTCAACTCAGAGAAAGCACTTCAAGCAATTTCAAGTCATTAAAAATACTTTCAGTTCCAACATTTTGGCTCTTAGAACAGTCTTAATGGTTATATGACAGTATGTTCTACTACCAGCAGTATGGCTTTTATTACATGCCCTGATCTATTTGATGATCATGGCAGCTTTTTAGAGAACTACAAAGAAAAGCTGAAATAATGAATTATATTTCAGACAAGACTAATAAAAGTGTTAATCAAAAATACCATAAAAGTCAGAAGCTCTCATAAATTCTACATTTTATATATTCCTCCTTCTAAACATTCAAGCAGTAAAGAAAAATCCTAAAAGGGGGATTAAAAAAAAGAGAGGGTGCAAGCCAAGAAAGAGCACAGTGTATTCCATGTGCCCTTACAAAAATCTCAGCACTTTATTTAACTGATCTCATTTACTGATTTATGAAGTAGTATTATTCTCCTATGACTTACTTTCTGACAGCTTATAAACATCTCATATAGATTAATATGATTATGTTTGGTTTCTGGTTAGATTATAAGGTATTCCCATACGACAAGATACAGTTAATTATTCCCCCCTTATGCCACTATTATGAAATATTACTGGGTTTTCATTTGCTTCCACCAGTATAAGAATCTCTTTTTCCAGTGACTTGCACATCACTGATCTTGAAACAACAAGTAAGAATTTCAAAGTACAGCATGAAATGTATCTATCCAATTTATAATGACAATTTTCCTATATTTTTTGACAATTTATCAAGATTAAATGATATTTGACCCTCTTTCCATCTACTTTGAAATCGGCCTCAAAAGGAAATTCTCGCTGGCAATTGAGAATATAACTACATATAGCACTGTGGATTTGTTAGCAAGAATTCAATTTGAATTTTTATGAGGTTCCAAGAACATTATGTTGGAAAGTAAAATTATAGAGCTGTCAGTTATGTCTGTTGGATGGTGTACTTATGTCAGTGCAATGCTAGGAAGTTTCAGTAATTTTGTTGAGGGGTTTCCATAGAGCTGTGCAGATGCTTTGTTCTACCTATGGTGCAAATACCTGCTAATTTACTTCACTTTCTGACTGAAAGCAATGAATTAAAAAAAAAATAATAAGTAACACTTACACATATAATGAACAGGCAAAAAGATGGAGCTTTGTAAGAGAAATCAGAGAGGCTTTTGGATCCTTGATAACAGTTGTGCTCTAGTAGATGGTCATTTCCAGTCACAACATATATTTTCCTTTACCATCCACATACACACATAAGCACCTCTGGCAACAGCTATAAAAATGAGTTGCCATTGACTTGAGCATGCATTAGCTACTGTTTCTCTCACAGCAAAGTCTCATGTGAACACAGACCATATATATAAATATATATATATTACATCTTACAGCAATTCCACAGAATTGTTCCATAACCTCCATGCCCAGAGGAGAGTCCACTTATTTAAAAATGCATGATTCTTGGTGTGCAAAGTGAAATCTATACAAAAAGTTCCATGGAGTACTTTTGTGAGTCCCAGTGACCCTTCTGAGAGTGCTGTTCTAATACAGGATACATCAAAAGATATACACAGTCCCTCTGTTTGAAAACTGTGGTAGCAGATGCTTCTCTGCAGTTCCCTGCTTTATAAAATAACCAGTGGCAGAAATTGTCACCATATGTTTGAAGTTTCATCAAACATCCAACCTGGCTCATTTTATATACTTGTACATTTTTTCAAAATGTGTACGTTTCTTAATTTTATTCCTTTCTCCATGTATTTCATACCATTAATATTATCAACCATATAAATTTTACTGGTAAATCTTGTAAGAACACTGAAAAATAATTTTTTTTTTTTCCCCCAAGTCTTTTTCATCAGTATAGGCTTAATCTTTGAACAAGTGATAAGGGCAATTTTTAGCATTTGGAAAAAAACACTACAGCTATTGAACTTTTCCCCTCATTTTTTTTAAAATGTTCTTTTGGGAGAACAGGGTGTGAGAATTCAGGGAATAGTGTGTTTCAATATTGCACTACCTTCTTAAGTAGGAGAAATCTGTACTCATCACCTGATTAGTAGCATCCCTACTTTATTAAGGTTTGATGGATTTAGGGTGACCAGATCAATATGTTTGCAGAAACCACTACATGAAGGGGCAAGTCCAAGCAAAACTTTCTGGATTGAGTCACTGCAGTCTTAAGCATGATTTTTCCCCAGTGTACGAAGAGCTATGACTAACCAGAAAAGCAGCTTGGTTTTGTTTGAAGCCTGGGCTGCTGTCAGCTGGGAGATGAAATGCTTCACTTTAGGTCGGCACAACCCACATTTCAGAGACTTTTCAACCCTTCACCTGCTGTATCTGCCACAACAGCAGCTCCAGTGGAATACGATCCTTTCAAGCTGAGATTTATTTCACTTCATTCTAATTAACCTGATTACTATCTAGCCATACACATCTGTTAACATGAGACACCAAAAAACCCACACGTTTCTATCGTCATCTGCAGAAAATGCCATGACACTGTCTAAACATAGCACGCTGCCAGGGATTTGAAATGTCAGAGGAAGAGGGTGAATCAGACTATCTGATTAAAAGAGAGTGACATGAGTTAGGAAAAGGAGATTACTGAACAGTGCAGGGTTACTGAGTTGTGTTTAGATTAGCAGAGAGAACCCAGCATTTAAGTTTGAATAATACAGTACAAATAGATAATGGACAAGTTCACACATATTGATTGCAGCATTAGCCCAAAGAACAAAAAACACACTTGAACACAGAGATCATTAGCAAGATGCAATATTGACCAAAGTACTTGCTATCAAAATCCACGTTCAATTTCAGCTCCCAATAAAAGATGCAAATTAAGTGGATTTTTGTTGTGATTCAAACTTGGGGAAGGACCAGTGTACTATAATATTAGTTGTAATTTGGTACAACCTTTGCCAAAAGCCTGGGAGGAAAGAACAGGGAAGGGTTTTATACTAATTTCAGTGATCTTAGAAGATAACTAAGGTGGCAGTGGTATCATAAAGCTATTATTAAGTACTTCAGATCTCAAGAGGTGCCAGTCAAGAATTAGAAATAACCTATCATAATCACTTTGGAACTTAAAATATGATTGGAGCAATTCTATATCTGGAAGCAATATGTGACTCTTACAAAGAAAAAGAAAAATGGAGGAACAGAGAAACAAGAGAGGGAATGCACTCTTATTTACCCAGTCTGAGTCAGTGCTTTGTTCTGAGCAGACTTGTTCTCTTTTATCAGATTTCTACCTGAAGCAGAGGGAGAGATCCCAGGCTGCTGAGTTCAACCCCACATGATTGGATCATCTCAGGAAATCTTGCTGGGAGAAATCTCTGCTCTGCCACTTACTTGTTCTGTGACCCCTGTTAAGTAACATCACCTCTGTGTGTTTCCATTTCCTTCCCCACTTCTGATCAACTACAAAATAAACATGTCAGGGTAAGGACTCTTCTTACCACACACTTGTCCCTTGGGAATTCTGATTTCACTTGGAATTGCAATTGTATAACTCAATCCAAATTGAGCATAACAGTTTATCAAATTATGCAGAGACAAAGATATGAAAGAGCAAGAAGAGAAAGAATTTATACATTTATCTGATTTTTTAAAATCCTATGAGAAGATTTAGACAGTGCCGTGAGTAATGCTGAATAAATGTACTTAGCTGAAAACCTTATTTATTATTTGATTCTTATAAACAGACACGCCACTTCTTAATGAATGGTTCTTTCCAAGATGACACAGGAAAAACTAGATTTTTTTTCTTTTATTTTTGTCCTAGTGACATTAACCTCACCAGTATCTGTCCCAGATGGAGGTCTGGTAGCAGATGTCTGCCTGTATGCAGAGATCATTGACCTCTGAAATCTGACCTCCATATTAAAGACTTTAAGTATTAATCTTTCTTTTAAAGGAGAAAATGACCTCTTTTTTTCTGAAAGTGGAAAGGAAAAAACACAACACACTTTATTTTACTATGAACCTACATCCTTATAAGAATTAACTTGCACTGACTTCCTTTGATAATAAAGTTTCACTGTTGTTCTATAGAGTCCAGGATTACGAGTGCAAATTTGTACCTGAGAATTTAGGGAAGTTTTATTTAAAATTTCTATTTTCAAAACCCCAGATCCCCAGCAAGATCAGAATTACAGTATTGTGTCTCAGTCCTCATGCGATTTAGGAAGTCTAAAAGGTCTACTGTTTTAACCAGCAACATTTCTAACTCATCATCCCTTGTTTGGCTCATCCTGTCTTTAAATCTGACAGTGATCAGGCTACTGTGAAGGGGCTGCCATGAGATCATGCAAAATGCACCAGTGAAGCTTAATGTGTGCAATGACAGAGGTACAGGAAATAACTAATTTCTCATTTTCTGCCTCTTCCTCTCTTTCCTGTCAAAATTCTAATTACATTAAAAAAATGCATTTTACTGACATTGTGTCAAGTAGTCATAACTATTACCCAATGTAAGTGTTTGACTCTGGCTCCCAAATAATAATGTTAATGAGATAACACAGAGCAGAGGGAGTGTGGGCTGCCAAGCCAGTGCAGCAAGCTACAGAACACTTCTGATGCAAATTGTTTCCTCCTGGACACAACTGCATTTGATTTGAAAACTTCTTAGTGTATTCATTTTCAGGCTATATCATCCAACACGCTGCTTATATCATCAGCACTTTACACAATCTTGCCTTCTGCCAAAAAGAAGTTTTAAAAATAACAAAGTCATGGTAGAAATCAGACCATATCAACAGGCCACTTTAATGTTCTTTCAGCACTGCCTTGTTGCAGATTGCATATTCTCAACCATAATTTTCAACCTACATCATTCACCTCTCTCCAACAGCAGTACTTACATTAATTGTCTCTGGAAGTTATTCTACTGTATTGCACCATCACATCCAATACGCATTTTTCCTCCTTAAAAAAAGTGGGATTTGGCCTTTTAATGTCTCTGGATTTAATTGTAGCACCATCCTCTGCTCTTTCACTAAAGAAAGGAACTAAAGTAGATCTTACTGGACAAAAGTAATCTCTCATCAGACCCCTCTTTCTAAAAGCAGAAAAAATAATTGTATTGCCTCCCATTCTACTTTAATTATACCCACACCAAATGTCTTCAAGTTAACCAGTTTAAGAAAAAAGGCTTTGTAGTAATTGCACACTCAGCTGGGCTCTTTGTAATTCTGTCTCTAATGGCCCTTGGAGGTCCCTTGACTCCTAGAATTCTGTACAGGCATCAGGGACTGGATAAAAGGGATGCAATCCTGATGGTGAAAATGCAAAACTGAACAGAATCAGTTCCTTGCCATCCTTTTTCAGAGGCTTTACATCTGCAGGGTCAAGAGAACAAACTACAAGTTGCACACTATTTGCATTCCTTAATGAACAGCTGGAGGCAATTGGGACATTGTAATAATGAAAACAATCTAAACAGAACATAATTTATAAAACTTTTTTGTGTTTTTTAATACTGCAGTTAACAGCAGAGACATAGGAAGCATGCCCTTCTATTTTGAAAGTGCTTTTACAGTGACCCTTCCATCCTCAAAGATGTATGCCAGGCAACTTAGGTAAGGATCTGTGTTCTCTCTTCTGATTTACAAATAATTTGTCTTATTTTCAGGTAGCATAACATATTTATAACAGGCCTTATGATATTCTATACCCTCTCCTCCCTCTTGCTACCTGCTCCACTTCAACATTTAGTAACCACAGGGATTTTACAACCACCCTTCCCAGAGATTCTTCTGTCTAACTTTTCATTGCAGAGGCAAGAACTGTACACCTGCAGTTAGGGTAAAAGTCAGCACTAAAACTAGAAATTACATTTCTTTCTTCTATATGAATAATAAATAGCATAAATACAGGATTAAAGTCACAATGCTTTCCCTAGAAATTCCTGTCTGAATTTCCCTAGAGGTAAAATGAATTGTGATTTTTTTCCTTTAACAAAACAAGTCAAACAACACATCCCCCTTGGAAAAAAAAACCAAACAAACACCAAAGCACAAAAACTCCATCAAAAATACCCTAAAATAATCCCCAAAAAACCTAACCACAAACACCACATAAAAAATCCCAAATACACACCAAAATGAGGATTTTTCTTTTTTTTTTTTTTTGCAAGTTAAATCCCAGAGATCACAGCACCGAGCGTGACAGAGTTCAAGGAAAAGAAACAAATCTCCTCCCACCACCCCCCTATATAATTTAAAATCTTCCAGTGTTGTGCTTATTTCTCTTTTGCATAGTTTTCCCTGGAAATAACAGTGGTTTCCCCACACAGATTTTTACAACTAATTTTTTTTTCTTTCCTTTAGTATTGCCAAATAGAACTGTTCTGTTCCAGAAGATACAGGAACACAGAGTGGGAGGAAGCACTCTGGATACCTTTCTCTCACTCCTCTCCCTGGAACTGAAACAAGGTGCTGACTGCAAGGGGACACTTAGAGAAGGACTTTTATCTCCTCCAGTTGTCCCTGAAGCTGTTTCTGCCCCTGCTCAAAGCACAGGAGACTCCCAGCTCGGGGCAATGCAAGAAAAATCAAAGGTGATGGCCTTGCTAAAGGAGGAAAATGCCTCATAAGTTTTTCAGACAGGCAAGAATTTTATATTTTAGCCTTCCTTGACATATTTCTGACTCCTCAGTTTAGGACTGACATGGCTGCTGAGCACAGGAATCATTCCTGATATGCCTATCAGGGACCTGACAACAGAAGGAATTAAAATACAGGATTGTGTAGGACATAACTGAAATGATAAGAAAAGGCGTATCAGATTAGAAATAGTCTGCAAGGTTGCAAGAAAATAAATCAATATTTTAAAAGTAGATATAACTTTTGTTTTACAATAAGAATGTAATACAGAAACCATGAAACTATCCCCCCTCTGATTGAAGTTATTAACAATAATTCTTTATCAGCTTTCATTTTTAGCAAAGATGACCTCAGAAAATCTTTGTAATTTTTTTTTCTGCAGCTCTAGAGTGTATGCCAAGACAATTGAACCATTTTAGTAGCAAGGCTGGGTGCTCAGAGAGAAACTCTCAAGTACTATTATCTCTGATAGCATCAAACACTATAGTTTGTGCTGTGTGTAGCAGTTTTGAAATGTGTCACGGAGATGGAGTGATTCATACTTTGTATTTTTCTTGACAATAGATGTTAATATTTTCTGGTATTTAGAGTGTCAGCTTTTTGACAACTTATATTGCATTTTGGGCTTGTTTGGGGTTTTTCTTGTGTTATCTGAAAACTAAATTGTGTATGACTTGGTACAAAATGAAGCCGATCACTTGACTACCACTTCTAGCCTCTCTTCATGAGGATACTTTCACAAAGTAAATATTCTTGTGAGAAGGCAATGAAATCTTGGGGGGTGAGGTGGGGGTGAGAGGATGAAGGAGAAAAATGGGGAAAAAATAAGAGTAACAAAAATGTTTGCATTTCAGTCTGAACAATGAATTTTGAAGATGGTTTTCTTGAGGGGAGAAAAGCAACATCTGCTAAGTCACGGTCATTAAAGCACTTCACATCTTGTTTTCATACTCACATCTATAAAAATCCTGCTATGCAGAAACTAAGATAAAAGTTAAGGCATAAAATAACACAAGGTCTTCCTCTGGCATCTCACCTCAGAATACTCAAAAGTAATGCTTAAATTGCTAGAGCAATTCCTGAAAATTGGGTAAAAACTTCCATGGAAAAGTTGGGATAGAATTTATGTGGACACATGCTTTCCCCAAATTTGCATGTTAACTTCATAGTGCCCTCCAAGGCCCCATGCAAAGCTTCCAGGTAATACTAACTGTACCTGGGGGAAGAAAAAAAATCAATATTCAAGTCTGACTTCTGCTCTTTTAAAAGCTACACTTTACCCTTCTTGCTTGGAAGGAACAACATGAAGTCAGCTGTAAGGCTCTGAAGCACATATTTTACCATAGCTAAGAATTCACAGAATGTTAAGGGGTTGGAAGGGACCTTAAGGATTTTTGAAGCATTGTTGAAGAGCAAGAGAATACGAAAAGTTCATAGAAAGGAGAAGTGTCAAAATGTGACATTTCAATAACGAGGAGGGAGCATGGCTTCTTACGAAGCTCAGCACACAAAGAATTACAGACCAATTCCAGAACTGCAGCCTGGTCTCATATGCCCTAAAAGGCTTTGCCTTCAAAGCTGGCTGTGACATGCCAGGACCATGTGGGACAATAGAAGGAAGGAAAAACGAGACCAGCAGAGCTGCTGTGTTTGGTCCTGGTGTCAAGAGCCTTTCACAGTTCATGCTTCACCTGCAGAAACTCTCCAGGAGCAAACTGCCTCTCTCGGGCTCTCAAAACACACCTGTTAATGTGATAAAGGAAAATCTTTCCCTAACTCCCAAAGGAAAATTATCCCCTGCAGATCCTCTTGCTCTTCCCCTCTCTCCCCTTCCTCCCACATCTCGTAGCAATGGCAGCTCATGAAAGCACAGTGGCTGCTCCTGTCAGAAGGAGAAGTATCAAACATGAATCAATAAAAGTTCATAATGTGATCACATTTACAGTAACAGACTTCCAAAATAAAAACAAACACAGGAAAAGCAGGTTACAGCTTCCCCAAGAAGGGAAAGAGATCTAGTATGACAAGAGATAAAGTTATAACCTGGTAAATTCTCTGATATCTCTTCTCTAAATACTGAGGCTGTAAAAGTGAAGCTGAAGAGATGTGAGGTAAGTAACAGCACTGCTTAAAAGATAAACTCAAAGATATTTATTGAGGATTAATTAAATCATTAATTAATTAAATCATAGGAGAGGCCTAAGGGAAAGCCTATAATATACTAACTTCATCTCTGAAGCCTAAAAAGGCTTTCTGTTCCAGAAAGACAAAAGAGGGTTGATTGTTGCAAGACTTTTCCAGTTTCAGTTGTCTTTGCACAGGTCAGACACACAAATGATTAGTGACTATCACATATCTTCAGGAATGAAAAAGAATTACTACCCAGAGCAGAAAAACACCTCTAGACCATCTCTGAAATTGTGGAAAACAACTGGAAATTATATGAAGATACCTGTAAAAACCACAACAATTCGAAAATAGCCTAATTTATGAGGGAGGCTCTGTAGTATGAAAAGATTCTCATTAACTATGTCCAGTAACAAGAACTATGGAGAATAAGATGCTACAATGGGAAGGCCATGACTGCACACAACATTCATAAGATTTCTCAGTTTGCAAGATTGATTCTGTAATTTGGCTAATTTAAAGCCATAATTTGCAAAAGTGTTCTGTCCAGCATTAAGGCATCATGTGATAGCAGAATTCTACTTAGTGGGAATCCAGTGAACATATCCAGCTGAAATCCAGGCAATTTAGCCTTTTTTTGGAGCATGGGTGCCACAGCTGTAGGCCTCAGCTGTCACTTTGGAAAAAAGCACAGCCCAAGCCTGGGGAGCAACTTCCTCCACAGGAAATACTGAAACAAAAGAAAAAACCTCAAAATAAACCTCCCCTAAAAAAATAGTTCCAGAAGCAAAATCTCTTACTCTCTGCTTGCCAGCAGAGGTTGGTGCCCTAATTTCCAGTCTGCCAGGATTTTGTCTCACACTGTGCTTCTGACCACTGGCAACTACAGTGCCCCAGCACCAAGTGAGGGACTGTGTCATACCCACAGCACAGATATTGGCATGAATGCTGTGTCCCTCTCCTGCCACAGTTAAACCCTTCAGCCTGAAAAGGACATGGAGCCCCCAAGTCTTTCTGAGTAACTGTTTCAGCCACCAAAAAAAGAAATTTCACAGTAACATCACCCTGTTAAACACACAATTCTGACCTGTGAAGGCAAAAGCTGTTGTAAATTTTATCCAAGTCTTCTGCCTACACAAAGGCATCTGTCTGCTTCATCAGACATTACTGAGATCACAGGCACACAAGGTTACCCTTAAAATTAACATTATCATTTGTCATACACATCCTCTGATGCCAGCAGCACAAGGTGCAGTTGCTTTAGGCTCTATTTTAATATTTTTTTCCAAGTGCCACCTGTGTAGAAAAAGTCAAATCTTACTTTTACACAATAACTACTACTACTTGTGGTATTATGGTACCCATATCTGACTCATCCTGCATAAAGAAAAGGGCAAATCTCCTTCATTCAATAATTTCTGAATCAGGCTCAGCTGCTCACTCTTGAGGCAGCTTCTCTTTTAGAAAGATACGCAGTTTTGATCAAAGACTTCCACTAATGGAAAATCTATCATATTCCCTGAATGATGTATTCCAATAATAAAATACTTTGGCTTCTGAAAATGTGCATCATCTTTCCTGATCAAATTCTCTGACTTTCAGGCTCAGCTTCAGGATCTTGTTATGTTTTGTCTTCATGATGAATGAATCCCCAATACCAAACATCTACTCTGTGTGGAGTAGATATGTCACCCCTTATGCTTTTCTTTGAGAAACAAAAGCAAACAGAAAAAAAAAAGGAACAAAAAAAAAGTCCCCATATAAATTTAAGGTTGGCTCAATGTTTTTAGATAAAAGATGTGTAAGTCTCATCTTGCATCATCTCCTAACCAAGAGTCAAACACAGAAGTTTAGATTTAAAGGAAGTCAAAAAGGAGATTCTTTACATACCTGCTCCCTATAAACAAACAAAACAAAACAATTTTTTTTAAGAAAGAGAAGAGGATGTAATAGAAGACTTTTTCTCATGTCCCTTCTATGTGAAGATAGACTTATCAGAGCTGATTGAAGTAAAGAACTTCTAAGGATCTCCACCAAACAGGAAATACAAGGGGAAATCCTCACATGCAAAATTATCTAGGTATTCTCTTTCTAATGTTCCTTCAGAATTATATCATGGATTTACAGTACTCCTAAGAATGTAGAGGAGTAGTAAATAAGCATGGGAATTTCTGTCCAAGGGAGACAAAGCTACACAAGTGACCAAGGAGATGAGCACACAACATCGTTTTGACAACACAACAGTACTATTGATGCATAAAACAAGGTGAAAAAAAGTGGATATGAGGATTATCTGGAAAGCACATGAGAAAGGAAACATCTTGTGGTCTAATTCTGACTGTTATTCACCTCTTGGGAGCAGCAACACAGCTTTAACAGAGCATGGTAGCTCCAGCATAAGAAGAACAAAGCACAAAGCTGGACTGAAAGCCACATACCTGAGCAAAAAACTTCTCTGCTTCGGGATCTTCAGCGAAGTGTTCATTGTAACCACATAGAAAATAGCTCTATAAACAGAGCAAATACTCCCCTGCTGGCCCATAAACAGAGGAAAAGCTGCAGAGCCACACAAAAAAATTATCTGACATAGATGAAATGTTCAAAATCAGAAATGCTGCACAATTTTAATTGTGGCCAATGGACAGGAGAAGTTAAATTCACAGAGATATTTTAAGCTTATCCATGACTGACTTCGTTTTGAGCATGATCACTGTGAAAACACATTGCTTTGGTCAAACCAGACATTTCTTCTGGTATTTGGTCTTCTAATTGAGAAATACCCCAGTCCTCTTTGCCATACACACTACTCAGTAGCAAAGCATTGGTAAGAGTTTCTTTTATTTGGTCGGTAACAAAACAGCATCAGTACATTAATAACCAATGATAAACAATGGAGTTCAACTGCCCAGCACCTAGAGATCTCACATTCTAGCTTTCTTTATGCATACACACATTCCAATAGTCTCAGTGCATTTTTACAAGTTGGTAGCAGCTCAGGTTAACAATTTGCAGACATAAACACACACATATAAACCTCAGCAGGAATTATTTTGTATTAATCAGCCCTGCACAGAGATCCTGCAGTAGCTGACATTTCCAGTAGCCATGCACAATTTGTATGAACAGTTAAGGCCAGGTAAGAGAGGGAGAGGAAGAGACACAAGGAGAAAAGCAAGCAAAGCCGCCAGTTGAAGATAGGTTGTTGTTCCCCAGTTCTTCAGGTAAAAAGCTAAGGGTTTTTAAGAGGCATTTGTCCCTATCATCGTATGGAAAATCTCCTTGGCTTAAAAACATCTTCTAGAACAGCATTTCTAAAGCTAGACCAGCAGGGAGGGAAAGGAAAAAATAGCTGATGAACAAAAACTTTAAGTGGCAGAGCACATTTAGGAGAATTAATATGTCCTTATCTGGGAAGTCTAGGCTCATCTAAGCTACCATGGAAGAGGATGCACTTTTTGATGAAAGAGTTTCTGTTCAGGTCTGTCCTCTGAGAATTGTGGTGACTACATGGGCTTGGGGTAACACTTAGAACAGAGATACTGAAAAGTCTTGCAGACCTACCAAGCAAGCCCAAATGACACAAAAGGTACTGTGATGTTTGGTTTGGTATGACAACAGCAGATAACTACTCAGGACAGTGAAAATCATTAAACCTCTCTCCACATGGATTGATTCAAGGAGAGACAAAGGCAAAGTGAGCTCTTTAACTTTGGTACAGTATTTCTCTATATGCAGTAATTGTTTTTTTACACTTTAGCAGAATTACTTAGGTAACCAATGTGGTTAGGCAATGTGTCTTTATACAGACACACTTTGAAGGTCAACCTTAGCAAACACTGTGCTTCAAGTCATTCTGAGATATTAAACATAACTGGTCTAACAGAGCTGCAATTTATTATAAAGTGAAAATAAGGACACTTCAAGAGGTGAAATAATTAAATGTATAATCAAGTTTCAAGTATTGAATGTACAAAGATATCCTCCTATTGACTTAACACAGAGGTTCAAGGAAGAAATCTGTTTGAATGCCCAGGCAGCCGTGGCTGACCACATTGTGAATGTCAGCTCATTGACTCAGGTACTGAACTCCTGCCATTTTAAACTTAAGCAAGTCATTAGCCATGAAGAAAAGCTAAGATTATTAGTTAACTGCCTGTTCAGTTGCAGGTACAAGCATGGTATAATCTGATGAACCAAGCATAAATAAGTATTTTCTGCATTTTAGAGCTACACATGACATACACAAACCCCAGAGGTGCTAACATCATTGCAGAAACTATGCAATTAAAATTTGCTAATAAAACTTGAAAACAGAAAACAGAAAAATATATAAATGTGTGTGAGGCTTTTGGGCAGTCCCAGGAAACTGGTAAGGGGTACAAGCACGTGACATTCCACAGTACTGAGGCAGGCTGGCCGCGTGCCAGTGCCAGCCACTTAACTGCACCCTGCAAGAATTCAGCTGCAAATCTTTGCTTCCTTTCTGTCTTTCATATCTTTGCAAGGCAAAAGGCAAAGACAAAGTCTTTCAGCTGGAGTTCTTTCATCCAAGAACATTCTTCATCCAAGGCCAAAGGTTCAGCATATCCTAAAAGGCCTTTGGATCTGCATGTTCAGTCATCTTCATCCAAACGTATTTCTTTGGGAGCATTAGTCAGTCCTTGTGGCCGATCCTAAAAGAACACCAATAAAAACTATCTTCATTCCTTCAAATACAATCTTCAATGGCTTTATCTCTAGGACCACTGTATGAGAGCATTGTGTCGAAGGTAAAAAATGGATGTAGAGATATTTCAATTAAAACCACAGCACACTGAAACATTTTTCTCTGGTTTTTGGAGGTTTAGTTTTGGTCAACTGTCTAGCTAAACATTCCCAAGGTGAAACAGGCTTTCTGGAAAACCACACATATAAACACAATATTTTCCCCCTGTCCTGACAGCTGTTTAAAAAGACTGCCTGTTAGCTTTCCTGGGACAATATTTCTATGGAGATAAGAATTGTGATATAAGATCCTATCAGTATATTACACAAGTACAAAGTACTTTGAATGTAAAACTCTGGAAGACGAGGAGGTTCTGTACCACTTAAATTGCTTTAGTGGTGTAGGGAGAAGCAAAATTTTCTCTGTGAGGAAACAAGGCAGTTATTTAATGGGGCATGATAATGCCATGGAACACAAAGCAAACACCCCTGCAATTGTAACTTGTGATTGTCTAAAATAAAAAAGGTAGTCTTGGTTTCAAACAAATACCATTCTTTAACCTGTCCACTGTTATTCCACATCATCTAGCTCACATTTCCTCCAAATTATTTTCATATATATATATATGAAGTTTTCCAATGATTTCTGTCCTTTTTTTAAAAAAAATATTTTCCTACAGTCATCTATTTACCTCTTTCTTTCTTCCTTCTGTCCAAATAGCTTCTCTTGTTTTTCTCTTTAGGTAGCCTCTCCCTGCTACTCTTCTTTTCAATTCCATGAGACCTTTTAAGATTTTAGTCTTGGCCTTCCTCTCTGCATCACTCACAGCTCTGTTTTGGTCTCCAGATTCTTTCTGCCCATTTGGGATCTCAGGACCCTTCTCAGCCTAATTCCTCACAGTCACTTCCAGTTCTTTGCTTTATTATTTTTTATTCTTCAGCTCTCTTCCTATCCCTCTTTCACCTAAAGCCACTGTAACTTCAGTTTTATTTCTTCTTTTTTGGATATTATCAAGCTTCTGCTATTGGACCACCGTGCCAGACTCGGTCACAAACTGTTTCTAGAGTAAAGGGTCAATTGTGCCTTGTTCTAACAATCTAAAGACCTAACTAGAGGACTAGTTAGAGAGGAGAGACAATCTTCAGCATATTTTTTAAAAAAATAAACAAAACAAAACAACACAAAACTTTCTCCTCAAAAGCAGTGCTTTCAGTTTTCACTATTTCTTTACAAGACTTGAAATAATTAATTTTATGACTACTGTATCTGTATAGCTTCTGAAGGACTTCCATAAAAAAACTCACTCCAAAGCAAATTTCAAGTTTTGATGGTTGCAAGAAAATCATGAAACATGTTCCTGTCTTAGATAAGTGAACCACAAGTGAGAAAAAGTATAATTCAACCATAATATTTTAAAATCTTCAATTTTCAAGGCAGCTGTGTAACTATTAGCATTCTGACTCACAGGGGGAGACACAAACCTGATCTGAATAGAAGAGCAGACTGTGTAAAAGCTCAAATCTATACCTGATTTTGAATTATTCTGAGTTAACACTGTTTGGTCAGAATATTAAAGGAAGGGAAGCAAAAAAAGGAAAGCTGATCTCAAGCAGTGACCACTTGAATGCTATTAAAATGCCATTCATTACACTAAAGATGTAAAAGCAGGCAGGAAGGTTATCTCAGTAACTTCTAGACAATTTTGGATGGGAATAACCAGCAGTGACAAGTGTTTGGTACTTTGCAGATTTCAAACCAGTAGAAAATTGAGAAAAAGCACAAAATTATGCATCAGTTTGAGATATTTGTTCCTATCAAAAGTAATTTCTTGATCTCAAACTAGAAGCCATTTCCCCTGCAATTGGAAATAGACAGGTCAGATAAAGGATATTTATGATGATTACTTTTTCTTTGAATGGAATGTAATCAATACCCCTCATTATGTTAAAGCAAGATGATGGGGAGGAAAAAGGTGCTGGGGTGAATTTAAAGGCACTGAAGGGTTTAGAAATCAAATCTTTTATAACATTAAATTTTTGAAAGATGTTAACAAGTGATTTTAGCTCAAACAGAAGCTCCCTATTGACTCTATTCTGCCTTCAAGGCTCAACCAAAACAGATATCAGATTTTGAATCTAATAAAACTCAGATGGGATTTGGTTTGCAAAAACAACTCCCTTTGTTGAAAGTTTATTAATTCTTTAGTGTCCTTTGTTCTTTAGCTTTTAATGTGTAAACTAGATTTCTGTGCACCAGAGTCAATAAAAGAATCTTCCAACTGAAAGGGGATAGTGATATAAGGTACCACATATCTTATTGTAAAACCAAAAATCATAAGCTTGTTTAGCATCAAAATAAACAAAAGAGAAATTAAAGTAGACTGTGTTAGCAATAGGCTGAAGGAAGACTGAAGGCAAAATGGGAGTTATTTAAGAGAGCACTTAAATAGTTTTTTTGCAACAAATTTCAGGCCTATCAGATCTTGTACCTTACACAAGTAAGGATAATTTTTTGGATGCTGAGGCCATTCTAAATTTATTCATAACTAGATCTAAGCTGTTGGTTTCTGTCCTGGCACTGACATGAAACAGTCCTTCGATTTCCCCAGCTGACTCCTGAAAAACAATAAAATCAAAAGGTGCCAACAACAAGCTTTGTGCTGGGTCAATGTCTCTGCAGTGTAAAAACAAACTGTGAAATACCGTGAAGTACTTGGAAGCCCTGACAAACAATTTTCTCAGTGCTCCCCCCATCAGCACTGGAGGAGGCTGTGGGTCAAGCCAGTGCTAAGACAAATCTGAGCTTTACAGCTGTTGAAATACTCAAACCACACCAGATTTTAAAATTATGTCATAGCTAGCAGTGCAGTTATTGCTGATGGCAGCTGAAGTTCTTTTTCATCAAGGGGCCCAAATAATTGAAGCAATCCATCTGCTCCCTGCACTCCCCCTCTGCCCATCCTGTGATTACTTACTACCTTGTGATATCTGCCAGTGATGTCATAATAAAGCAATTGGTGGCCTGTTGGATCTCCTGAGAACTGCGCTGTGATGGAGCAGAGGTAACTAAAATATTCCACCTGTTCCAAGATTTCCCTTTGCAAAAACCTGATGGGACATGATATTTGGCAGCGACTGTCATAACTGATCAAACAGTTGCCAGACTATTGCTTATTTCCTGAAGGCTGCTGCTGTTTTTCATCATGAGTTCCAGATAATTGAAATAATTGACCTGCTTTAAGGACCTGCTTTGACTCCAGCCTTTTCAGCATTGGGACA
Organism: Parus major; assembly: GCF_001522545.3. Classification (NCBI taxonomy): domain Eukaryota; kingdom Metazoa; phylum Chordata; class Aves; order Passeriformes; family Paridae; genus Parus; species Parus major. The sequence continues at coordinate 27,175,811 of NC_031775.1, read as the reverse complement.
TTTGCCTATTGTCATATTTGGTTAAGAGCAGCAGAGGCTTTGATAACTGTTTCACGAGATGTCACAGCACCACAGAGCAACCTTTTTTGCACAGTTTGTGTTACTGAAATGCCAGACACCGTCCTGCCCTCTGCACTCACCCTGGGCTCACAAGTGCACATGCAACATCCACCCAAGTGTTAGAAAGGTGTTGGAAGAGGAAATGAAGGAAAGCATGCAAGCGGTTTTGCAAGCAGGCTGATAATGGGAGTCCTCTTACTGCTCCCATGAGTAATTTAAACACTCCAGTTCTCTGTTGCTTAAATGAACTTACATGAAGATTTTTTTTCAGTGGGTAAGAAGCCCAAGATGTTTTACAGAGGATCAGATACCCAACCTTACACTTCTCACCACTTATTATGTTGCTAAAGGATAGACTTGCCTGTTGATTGATACACAGATTTTTAGAACAGTCCAATTAACTGTACTAGCCATAAAAAGGTTTGATGTGTTCTTCTGCTGGGGGTTATAGATCTTACTTGTAGTCAGATTATATTGCTCACTTTTATTTGAGAAGAACAAAAGTACCACATTCCCTCGCTAGATCACATCCCATGCCTGGATTTACTGTATTCATTTCAAGGACAGATGATCAATTGTGATCATTGCTCTGCTTAGAATCTGAGCAGGTCACAGACAGACTGACAGTGATGGTAGAAGTCTTTCCAACACTTTCATTAAGATCTAACATTTCTGCTGCTGTACTTTAAGGCATTCTCTGTTTTGCCCTGCACAAAACATAGATACAGACTTATTTTTAAAATACCACTTCTAAGATATCATCCACTTCTAACAATGCTCAACTTTTCAAAAGTCCAAGTTTTCCTTTATCTGTAGCCTTTTCTTTTCAGCTCTTTATCTTTAAACAGATAACACTGAAAAGAATAAAGAGAAATGTTGTCTTTAAAGGGAAAAAGCTGCCAAATCTTATACAGATGTACAGCTAGTAATGATCTCAACAATATTACAGTTGCAATTATTTATCCACTTAAATAAAATTCTGGGTTGTTTAAAAAAATTGAATGTAAATGAAACAAATTCAGTAAGTCAAAATCTGTCAAGATCTGTAAAGAATAACAGTTTACAAGTAAACTATGTAATAGATAGAATACTTTTTCCTTATCTTGCATGAAGCTTTTTAGACTAGAAATTGCTCATTGTTTCTTGAGTAAAAAGGCTTTATTTATTAGTTTGAAGATAAAGTTAAATCCTGACATCCAGAAGAAATTCAGGTTTCCATCAAAAATGAGAGTTGGTATATGCAGAGAGGGACAAAAATTCACTGCAGTTCTGTGGCCCAGAGAGAAACTTGGACCTTCAGGGGGTCCCCTCTAAACTTCAAGTTCTTGTATCAGCACATTTTTTTTTCCCATTAAGAAATACCTTAATTAAAAGAAGCAGCTCACCTAGTGGTAGTTTCAAATCTCAAATTCAGAGAGAACAATTTCTCTGGGAAGACTCAATATCCTACTACAGTGAGTCTTTGTCAATCATCACTTACTTGAGGTAAAAAAAAAAAGATGAGAGAAAGGACACTGCTGTATTTATGCACACAACTGTGTGTGGGGTGAGAGAAATCCACCTTTTGATGAAATAGCTTTTTTTTTTTTAACATACACTGGTGATGATTGATTGTAGAAAATTCAAAAGGGTGACTTTACAGATAATTGGCCCTGACTAACAAAAGCAAACAACATTGCAGCTTTTTGTCAGCAGTGGGATGCAATTATGCACCATTAATTAAACTGACATGCCAATGAAAGGTCAGATAACACAACATAAAGGAAGAAAGTAGTTCTATACTTTGAGAATGTTATTGCTTGAAAATGTTGGTGCTTATATAGCACTCTTGGAGTGGGAAGAAACCATTCTTCATTTAAATCAGGTGAAAATTTGGAGTCAGATTCTCTTCTGGCTTAAATACAGAACATGAAATAAAACAAGGTGATGAAACTAAGGAAGGTGTTGCAAACTTTAAGGTACCCACCTATCCTTTCATCCTGAAGTGGCAGGTCTGCTCAGGAATGGAGACATCACATAGAAGGCAGAACATTTTCACTTAGTAGGGGGGTCAGTAGCCTTGCAAGCACTAATTTAATTCAAAGTAGAAGACCTAACTTTCCTTATGACTGCATATGCTTTCATTAAGATAATCTACTGCTCTCAATGTTATTTTTATTCCATGCCTTCTCCCAGGCTGATTGCTCCCAGTGCCAACATTTCAGGAGGTACATTTGCCATTTGTGATGCTGTGCATCACAGAACTTGAGCCACAATTAGGAACCAAAAAACCATTTTTGTTAGCAGTAAATAATTATTTTTTTCCCTAGAGAAGTCACTTTTAGCTGGATTCTTCATCAAGTGCTTTCCCCCAGTTGCTTTATTTGCAGAGACTAATTTGGCAGTGAATGATAAATGGCAGCAAGCTTTGTGTCTTTGTGCATGTAGTCCAAATACCCTAGTAAATAAAAGACACAATAACTTATGATATCATCTCTCCATGCAATATATATGGCTTTTCCTGATTCTTTCAATTTTTCTTAATTAATTAGAAGTAAATATGCAACCTTGAAGGCCAAAAGCTTCTGAAGTAAAAAGCACACAGTGTTCTAATGTCTATCACTAATGGAGTCAACTGTGTCTCATTGCCAGGGTGAAAGAGACTAAAAAAGATATTCCAATACTGCTGCTTCCTCTCCCAAAGCAGAATTGAGACTTGGCACCAGTTAAAGACGGAAAAAAAATTGTGCCAAAGAACATCTCATGGACATGCCTTCTCCCTGGCAGGCTGGACTTGGTTAGGTGATCTACTGGAAGAACAACAGAAGTTGACAGCATTTGATTTCTCAGGTTCAGGCTAGAAAGTCTGGGGTCTTGGCAGGGGCAGGGTGGTGTTCTTTAAAAACAACAACAAAAAGCAAAACCAAGCATAAACCCCAACAAAATTCCAGCCAGTTTACCCTTATCTGTTCATACTCAGATACATTCCCCCTCCCTTCCAATAAGAACAGCAGATTCAGTAAAATAATGAAGTGATTAGATTGTTGACAAAGAACAGAAATGGACTAAATTAAAATATTTTCATTTTTCTTTCTGGTTTAGTAGAGAAACCTTCTATTTCCCTTGACATACTAAAAAGCCTGACTCTATCTCCTTTTCTCATGTTATTTTAACTTTTCACAGATAAATTGCTAATGGTCACACTAAACATTGAAATCAAATTTATCAATAAGGCAAGTCAAGCTTCCACAGCAAGCTATGCAGGGTACATATTTAAATACAGCACTACTCCATCACACTTGGTAACTTAAAGACAAGTATTTAATTGTATGAAATGTTTTTAGAGGTGAGGGAATCAGTGTAATGACATTGTTTTTGAACAAACTAAGTGGAATAAGCATTGATAAAAAATCAAATAATTGATGTTGAAAGTGAAAGTAAGTTAGAATAAGATAAATCCCAATTCCTGGAGTTTAACTTGATGCAAAATCTAAGCAGAAAGGAACTTGAAAACTAGGTTAACCTCTCTTTTACTTTGCATTTCTTTCAACATTGAAGTTGTGGGTTATTTTAAACCTGTGGTTTTGTCTAACTGCACATCTCCCCAAATGGTAAATACTTATTTCTTTTCAAGTCTCTCCAAGCTGCCAGAGAACACCTTTGATACTATTCATTGTATCCAGCCTTGTGCTTAGGCAGCCAATGCTACTCTTAGGTAATGGTTATCCTGAGTAGCTATAGCGCCATTAACTTGTCTCAAATGCCCCATTTTTAGAGATTGTCCTTGTTAGGAGCAATTTTGAAAGAGGATAGAGCAGCTGAAAAGGACTGAGTATTTTAGATTAGGCTATTATAGTAAAATTGAGTATCCCAATCAAGTTCTTTGGTATCTAAACTGATTTATCACATCCTAGCTCTCCTGTGCTAAAAGAGGTCTGAAAAAAGTATGCAGCAGAAATTTTGTAGCATTTCATGTTAGGCCTCCTTCATCCCCACAGGTCAGATTCTGATTTAGATTAAAATATCTACTAGAAAAATAAAAAATCCTCTACCTTAATATTATATTACTACATCAAAGAGATGTGTCCAACATCTCTCAGGCTCAATCTAGCAGACAGTAATTTGGAGACAATGGGAGTGATTTTGAGAGAATCCTTGATTGTTTCTAAGGTAAGGAAGCAACATTAAGAAAAAAACATTAGGGATATTCCTTCTGAGGCAGCTCAACTATCACAGCACATCTTGCTCAGATACAAAACTCAGGTTTCCTTCCAGCTTCTTCTCCAGACAGTTCCACAAGAAGCAAGCAGGCATTTAGATGACTTTTGTATGCTTTCCACCTCCTTGAAACCATGACTCATAAGATGAAAATGATCTTATTTCACTGTTTAAACTCTTGCACAGTGTTCAGTTATTCAGTGACCAAGTAAAGAGGTACCCACCACACATCATACATCATTAGAATATTTGAAAAAGCTTTCAAAACCAGGACACTCATTACAAATTGCTGAAGAAAACCAGAGGTGAACAGAACCATACACAAATGCTACTAATGTACCTAAATAAAATATACAGCCCTCCAGACTACCACGTACTCAAGACTAATATTAGTTTTTAAACCTCTCTTAGAAGCAGCAAGTTCTACTTCTTGAAAAAAGAAAGGCTTTTATTCATGTGAATGTGGTCAGGGCCATTCTCCTGATTTGCAAGAGGAATGCTGTGTTTACATGGGCAAAGTAGGGCTCTGGGCCAGGACTCACGTTGAATAAGACAAGAGCTCATCTAATGGAATTTAAGGGTGTAATATTATGTAATTAACTTCTTGTCAACACAAATCAGGATAGTTAATGTAGGTTGTGTTGCTGCAGTCAGAGGCAGGTGAGCAGACCCTCGCTCTCCAGGGAAGCCCCTTTGACTCCAAGGCTGCTCCAAGCTGATCAATCCTGGCATTCTCTGCAGTCACTGCAGTCACATTCTTAGAGCATCTGTCCATAACGATCTGGCAGCGGGGTGGATTTGCTCCTTTGCAATACTGAATTCCAAGAAAGCCTGATTTAAATGTGAGGGAAGATGCAAATAGTTATTAGATAGCCTTAGAAGAACATGATTTGATGGTGCTTCTCATCATAATATTGCTGATGATTACTCCCTCAAGTCTCTTCAGAAGAGGCTAGGACTTTTCACATGCAGCCAAGCAGCTTTCAAGAGGACATGCAAGACTAAACATTCTGTTTTGAAATCCTGCATAATGATATGTATTATAGAATCAGTTTTTGTTGTGTGTTTTTCAATTTAGCATGCATAATTTTCAGTTTTGCTAGTAATTCAGAAAGCTATAATGCTTACTTAATTAGTCTAAGCTCGGTAATTCAGCCAATGAAAATGAAAGTGTTTAAGTTATATTAATTGTAAACAATGTTAACAGTTAATTTTCTGAATGATGGAGCAACATAAAAACAAACTTGACTAACACTAGGATTAATTAATTGATTAGCTAGTTTCTGTTGAGAATTATATTCAATAAGAGTCTGTCAATACAAATTGCTATCAATTGCAACTTTATGAAGTGCCAAGAATAATGGGTTCAGGTGCATACTAGAACTAGTTGTCATGAATGCCAATTTACCACAGAGAAATGGATTGTTTATCAGCTAATTTAATTTCAGACAGCTAACTCACTTGTAATAACTCATTTTAGCATTGAATTTTCAAGAACTTGAGTGTTGTTAAAAGCAGCAGCTTGCTGTAATAAGTTTGCAAATTTAAATTCTTCTGTAAATAATTTAAAGCAGACTGTAACCCAATTTTGCCATTGACTACTTGGAAAATATTTAGCGATATTATTCACCATCCAGACACCCCTATTTTTCCCACCATGTTTCATTACAAATGCCTGCCTACTGCTGCAGTGTTAGACTTGGGTCTGTGCTTTTATTAACACTGGGATGGATGCAGTGTCCTCTGTTGCTTCTGGCTGACTCAGCCAAACACTGTGTGGAAGTACTTAATACACTTCAGCACATCTGGACAGTCTGATGTCCAGATGCAGAAGAAGAAAATGCAGAGATGGTTTATAGCAGACTGAAAGGACACAAAAGTCCTCTGGTTTGGGCCATGGGATGGGTTTAGCTCATCCTGTTCTTCCTGTGCCTTCTCTCTGAACTCTTCTAGAGTATTTGATGGGAACAAGGAAAGTTAAGCAAAAAGCAGCCTATTTGGAGCCTTATGCAAAATATCAATTTCTTAATGGCTCTGATGAAGCTGTCAGCTAGAAACAATTTTATACTCTTATGAAAAAACCCTTCTAGGTTTTCAGCAGTCACTGAACTTCAGTTACAATGCCTGAGTAAAAACATGCAGTTACACTACATGTAAAAGTGAGATGGCATAATAATGTAAGAGTTTATTAATCTGCATAAAGCTTTACATCCAGGAACCATGTCAGCCCATGCCTTTAAACAGACATTCCTGCAACTCTAAATACTGTCAGTCTTTTTTTCTTTGCTTTGCAAATGAGGCACTGGAGTGAATCAGTGTTCCAGCACACCTGCAATGTGACAGAGCCCAGCACCTTGTATTCACAGCTGTCAAACCCTACTGAGTGTAAAGGCTCCTCCCAGTTTCATGCACTCACTGCAGGTACCTCACCTGAGTGTGCAGCATGCTTGTTAGCCAAGGCAGATCACTTCACATTTCAAAATAACTACTGTATTAACACTCTTCTGTAATCTGTGACTTCAAGATCAACCACACTTGCAAACAAGCAGGAATAAACTAAAATATTTAGAAAGCCCTTTCAACTTCCCTTTAGTAACATAAATTATTTTAACAAAATAAAAAGTCCAACAGCAAAAGCTTTGAAATGCAATCTCAAAAATAGGTCAGACTCTTACTTCCTATCTTCTCTCTTACAGGATGAAAAGCTGTCTGTACTTTGCCTCACGACTTTTCTCCTTATGGGAGCTTCCATAAATCATTTCTGTTAGGAAAAAGTAATCCATGGACTAAGCCTGTCCTAGAGCTACAGACTGAGCTTCCACTGTGAAGATGCTGCAGGCTGAACACAGATGTTGACCAACCTAGTTAAAAATTGAACAGCACATAACCAGCACTAGAGCATCACTGTTTATTAGATATCACTCAAAACTTCTTTATAAGTGAGGAAGTATTTTAACCCTAGCTTCAAGTCAGACTAATGACATTTAACTTCAACTCAGAACTTTTCTTTTCTAGAAGTCTGATATTTCCTTCCCCAAGAACATTAAATTGATTTTCCAGATTCACAGCTACAGCGACACAAATGAGGAGGTAATCAGAGATTTGTTTAGTATCATTACCCAAGCTAACACCTCACAAATCTGTGCTGACATGAATCAAATGGTTATTCCCACCTGCCAGCAAGAGTTTGATAGCTGAAAGGCAGGGCAAAATATGGTATTTGACATTTTCCTTCCAGCAGGAGGCTCAGTTAAGAGTTTATAAATTTATTATAAACACACAAAAGAGGTTAAAAGAAAATTATCTATATTCAGTAAATCAAGATAATAGTTTAATAGTTTTAAAATGTACTCCCCACCTCCTCAGTACGTTGAGAACTTAGTAAAAACCACCTAATGCTTCAGTTTTGAAATTGTTTTGAAGAAATTTTCTGTAAAGAAATATGTTCATACTTCATTAGTTAAACTGCTACAAAATTAGAACTACAAAAATTTGCAATTACGACAGAACAAAAAGGGTCATATTTCAAGGTTGCAAGGCATTAGCACATGACTGAAAACCTACAAGTGGATCTTACTTTCAGTTCAGCACCAGAACTGACTGATCCAAGTAGGAGTATAGATCAAAATACAGGCAGGTTATAACAAATTGTATTTGTGACAAAGTGACAGCTAATATTCCTATTGCCATCCAATAACAACTGATACTCGAGCACTTACAACCCATTACTTGAATCATTACATGGGAATAAAGTCTTTCTACTAAAGCTTTCAGATTATAAATAATATTGTTGTGTATGAAACTGTTATTTACCATTGATGGACACCATGCACAAGACAATGTTGAGGAAGATGTATGCATCACAATACTGCTGAAAGCAAGGTCCAACCTAAACACAGAATGTATTCATTCTCAAGGGGGAACTGGGACACAGCAGCAGACAAGTGCAGGGATGCATTTACACAACATTTGTATAATTATGATAATTTTTGACCAGAACCTTACCAAGAATGAAGCATTAACAAAACCACACCAGTTTATGATCAACTCTCAGATTTCAACCTTTGGTACCAGTACTGGGCCACACCAGATGGGACAGAAAATGAAGAACCGTAGTGCATTCAGAGAAGAGCTCCAGAACAAAATGTGGCCTGGAAATATGCTTTGAAGTGTCAAGAACTGTATTTGCTTTACTGAACAACTTTTAAAAGACTATTAAATCAAAATCTACAAGCACCAATAAAAGCTGAAGACTCTGAGACTCGTAATGGATGAAGGCAAGACAACTTTAAGTGGCTCTTAAATTTATCACAGCTCAAGTTAAGGCATGATTTTAAACAGACCATAAAAAACAGGTGAAAAATATTAACCACTGGAAGACTAGATCCAAAAGGGTCAATCTGACTGAAGATGTGAGATAACTCTGGTGCTTGTTCCTCTACTCTTCTTCCCTTCCCCCTCAAAAAACACACAAACAAAAAAGCCCCAACAATAACAAAAAGCAAAAAGCAAACAACTGTTATTTTACTGATACCTAAGTCCAAAACCAAATAAATTCCTGTTGGTACACAAAGGAACTTTCACACATTCAGAATTTACTGCAGTCTAAATAGAGTTAATGACTTCAGTGTTTATCTCTTACAGAAGAACATGCAGGAAAACAAAAGTAAACATACTTTTGCTGAAGTTTCCTATGGAACAATGAAAAATCTAGAATTACACCTGTTCAAAGTACAGTTTTGTAACCTATTTTCATTATATTTCTAGAGAAAGACAAAGTTTTTGGTTCTGAGTTGAAGGGCAATTCATGAACTACACATTACTTCAGTATAACTGGATTAAAGACTTGGACATCACTCAGTGCAGAGACTATAAAAGCCATCCCCATCTTCTGTCCTCCAGGACAGGAGCTGAGGTCACAGGGCATTTTTCCACCAAATTTGTTGAGTTCAAGAACCCTTTTCTCTACAATAGCAGAGTCACAGTTATGGCAGAAAATGACGAGAGCACCCTACAGCCTCACATTCAGGTCACAGAAATGATTGTCTCACTGCTGGCTGATGACAGCCTGGGACACCCATTTCTTCTTTTCAGTGACTGTCTGAGGCACTGGACTACTGCACAAAGTAGAAATGAGCAGCCCTCTCTCTGTTTTTGAGAGCAGAAGCATGAGCACAACTCCAGAAGATCATTTTTAGATGTAAATCCTGATTTGACAGAATCAGCTTCCTGCCATGTTTGAGGTACTTTTGAAGAGGCATCCCTTTTCTGTATTCCCTGTTGGCTCTGCTCCACACATGGCTCTGGATTCAGTTCTGAGTCAAGCATCTAAAAATGGATTACTACAGCAATAGACATTACAATAGCAAAATCTTCTGGGAGAAATTTATCCCAACACTTTGTGTTTTTAAATTGACAACATATTTCTGAATGGGGGCTCTAGTTAAGCCTTGTACATTTAGGAAAAGCTGCAGTAATTACTGGGTTATATTTTATTGCCTCTCTTATGCTGAAAGCCATATCTAGATGGAAAGGACCAATATAAATACTGTCACTTATGAGTAGGTCACTGGATAAGGAGCAAAAAAAAACCTGGGCTTGTTTCCAATTTTTCTCTGTCAGTTTTTCTGTGTGTAAAGTGGGATGGATATCTTTTAATACATAGGAAGCATTTCTAAACCTAAACATGAAATAAACATAATTTATGATGGAATGTTTTAAATAGCTACAAGGCTACTGAAATACTGTCATATTTGCTTTCCCTCAAAGGTTCTTGTCTGCATTGTACACATTTTACTACTTAAATTATACAAAGCTATCAATCCGTAAAAGCACATTCATACTTCAGGGAGCCTGGCTCCATACCCCACAGACACTTCTCAATTTATAGAAATTACTCTTAGATAATACTGGAATAACCTCACTTTGTTAACTATGACACTTCAGACAATCTGGAGCATTGCAAGCATTTCAAACACTTTTGAAGCCACACCCTTAGAACAGTGATTAACTCAGCTTCACATTATAAGGAAGGAAACATGAAATGTAATGGTGTTAATTTTCTCTGAACATGCAAACACAAGAGTGGGATGCTTCAGATAGTATTCATACAACAGAAATATTTGTTCCACTCCACAGAATCTCTTTTATTCCTTCCAAATTGCTACTCTGAATCTGAATCTGTCACCTGTAGAAATACCTATGACTCCATTTCAAGGGCTGAAGAAAAGTTACATATCTTTTCAAATACAATGTCTGTTTAAACACTACTGCAATTTATGAGGAAACTAAATTTCATGCATTAATTTTTATTAGAAACCCTTATTTCTACAGAAGACTCTACAGATCATCTTTACGCAAACAGATTGAAAAATACTTTAAAAAGTTGAGTTTTCTCCTCAGAGTCAGTAACAAAGTCTTAAAAACTTTAAGAGATTTCAGAATGTTGGAAGCATTGATATTCTTCCCTCTTTATTCCACTTAAGTGTGAGATTCCTAGCAAGCAATTGTTAAAGCATGACATGCAGAAATCATAGGCTTGACTGACTGTTTTCAGTAAGATGCTCTTGAACATAGCCAGGTATGCACCAATTCTGCTTTTTAATCTAGAGTTTGAATCCAAACTCATAAACTGAGAGTTACATTTTCACGTGTGAAATTAAAGAGGGTTGCACTTTGTTTTTTTCTATGAATGAGCCATCATTGTGCTTTAAGATGAGAGAATGCCTCACTCCTACCCAAAGCAGCACAACCTGGTTTGTGTCCACCTTTTTCAAGCTGACAGGCCCCTGTAGCCATAGACTTCATCTGTGTTACACCTCAGCTCTGTGCAGGTCCCCAGCACTGGAACAAAAGCTGCCCCACAGCCTTCTTGGGGTCCATCCCCTCCAACATGCACCACTTCTCTCACTCTCCCATCTTACACACATTTTCCTGTCCCATGGGAACACTTTGCATAGAGGGTGGGTACACTGAGGTTCCCCTTTCTGCTGCTCTCCAATAGTTGTCTCTGTCTTACTCCAGCTCCTGCAATGGGCAGGATTTGGATTGTCACAGCTTTTACTCACTCTACTGATCACCATTTCACAACTTTCCACCCTTTTACATAGGGTGGATAAACTGTAGCATTTTTATTTACCTGATACTCCCAGTTCTAGAGATTGAGGTGATTTAAATTCTGATACATCCTATTGAACCTCAGACCACTGTAACATGGAAGAGAAAGATCTGGACCTCCTCTCGGTGTGGGAAACCTCATTCCCTTTCCTTAGATCATTTCCAAGGCTCCCATATCACAGTCAGTGATGCTGCACGCTCCACTTTATAAGCAGCAAAGGACTTTTAGATACTAAAAGATCTTAAATTGAGAACAATTGGGTTTTTTTTAGCCTTTTTAAAAAGACAAAGCTGTCACTGTTTGAGTCACACGTGGGGATGACCAGAGGTGAACCAAACTGCCTTTAATTCCCATGAGTATTTCATTCATCCTTATAAAAATAAATACTACTGTTGACTGTTCACTAAAGCCATCAATTTTCAAAAGTTTTCTCCATCTTAGAACTTACTTTAGAATGAGCATTCTAATATTATATTCTCTGACAGAATAGCTTATATAGGAGTGTAACATAAGAGTTCATTTGGCCCTACATCTCTGATAATGGGCACTTTATGAAATATGAACTTCCTTATCTGTGATATATTATCTTTTCCTTGAAATATGGCTAATTACTGTCATTCATTAGAGATGAGACATTTGAGTATCACTTCTTGTGTCACATTGACTTCAAGTTGCTTATGATTGCATTAAATTAGTGACAGGGAATTTCTGAATACAAATTTTAAAAGATTCACTATGTACCTCATAATTATTAATGTGCTGTCTTAACTGACATTTCCAGCCATGGAACAGGGTACCAATACCAACACTTAATAACTTCACTGTCACATTCATTGTGGATTAAAATATCTATAGAAGTAGATCAGTAGCTGTATTAGGAACATCAGGTCACAGAGGACAGTTTCTCAGTTTGTAGTTCAGGTATTTGCGTACAACACTGTGGATTCACTGTCCAGGATAGCCACTCTTCCAATTTCAAAAGCTGTTTTATATCACATTTGGGTTTTCTCCAAAAAAACAGATACAACAATCACAAAAGTAGTTCTGTTTGTAAATTCTGTCATAGTGCAACCAACTATAAGGTTGTTTGTTCTGAATTTTACTCCAAAGGACAGCACTGCATGTGAACATGCTTGAAAGATTAGGATATGCATTACATTATTTACAACTACAAGTTAACATATCACAAAGATTGGCATTGAATATGGTTTATCTGTTGGAAGAGTTGAAACAAAGAGATGTTGATTAGAAGGATACTGCTGAACTAGAGCTCAGACTTAACCCTGCTCAAAGGTTTGGCTCATCCCCAATCCCTTTGATTGATGTATGACTACAGAAGGTTCATTCCAACCTACATTATCTATGAGTCTATTGTGCATGATGAATACTATTTTCTAAAGATTAGATTCACTGTCTAATCCAAATTCAGTAAGTGAAAATATTGAATTTCAGCTTAACATGAGCTCTCCTAACAAGGATCAGTTCCTTGGTCCTATTAATGTGAAGTCTCTAAAACAGCTGATGAGAAGATGACTTGTAGTGCCGCAAATACTCAGCTAACAAATAACTTCATTTCTCTGCCAGAAGTGTTCACCTTGTAACAAACTCAATGATGATAATGTTAGAAGAGAATGGTGCTTGGAGAAGATCTGCCTACTGGAGAAAAGCTGGACAAAGATGGACAAGACAGGTGAGCAGGAGAAAGCATGTGGAAGACCCTGCAATTACACATATGTACCAAGCAATTATAACCCATTGTAGAGAAGAGCTTTTGAATTTCTCCTTCAATCCATGCTCTCATTAACCACTTCTGAATAATGCTTTCTCCCTAAGCACTTCTGAATAATACTTTCTGACTTTCCCAGCTGATTTAAAATTGTTGCCCCACATAATGAGTTGATTGCACTACTTTCACCTCCTAATGGCAGCTTCAGTTCTATGATACACTTGGACATTTTAAGTCCTTTGAAAAACTGTCTGAAGCAGAGTAATAGAGCACACCTCAGCAGCAAGGGCTATTACAGAGATTGCTGCAAAAACATCTGCTCTCCCCTTTGCTTTCTGTGCTGGCTTTCTAAAGAATATAAATTAAAGGTTTCAGACCTTATCCTCAAGATACTCAGTGGCTAAGACAGCATATCTAAAACACTGCCTAAAGTCTGTAATCAAATCTTTATCTATTTTTTTTCCCTCAACTTGCACAGTAGAAATTTTTGGAACAAAGCCAATTCCAAGTATTACAAGATATGTAAGTTTTTTGGATTAGGTCAATGATGTTACTGAAGAATTAGCTGGTCGGCAGACTTTCACAAAGCCCCCTATCCTTTATCCCAAATGCTAGACAAGTTTCTCTGACTTTGCCCTCTCACATCAATTCAAGCCCAAATGTATGTGTAAAAAAACCAAACCCAAAGCATGACATCACATGCTAAATGCACTGGATTTCTGCCACTTCCAGCTGTGGAAGCCAATGGCTGTATGCATGTGAACCTACACAGCTCCCTACTTCCCTTTCACCTTGAGCTATTACATCTTCACAAAATTAAAAGTCACTAATGAGACAGACATCTTGGTTAGTTTAAATACTTCTTTAGCTATGTATCTTGCAAAGCAGTTGCAAACTGGTTATAAACTGTTGCTAGATCAAAAGATGCTGCACTTTGCTGCCATTTCAATGACTATTGTCCATGAAACTGTCCTAACAGAATAAAAAGAGATGCTCAAACTATTCTGGAGAAAAAGAAAATTAAATATTCAGATTATAGCACTTCTTCTACCATTTAATTAGAGTAGGAAATGAGAAAACTAAAACATTTTTTCAATGTAAAAAAAAGTGTGTTTCTGCAATTATTCTGTATTTAACCATACACAAAAATCCACTATTCCTCAATAAACCATCAGAGTAAGTATAATATTGAATATTTCACTACTTTCCTTTTAATGGTACACTGGCAGATCTATATTTTGCTGCATTAGGACCTGGTGCAACACTACCTTGAGTTCAACAAGTGAGTGATGGGAGAATGTAATTCAAATAACATTCATGATCAATGAAGTACAGAGAAGAACACCAGAGTTGGCTTTGGAGATTATTTTTTATGTTTGTCTAACTTAATTTATAAAAAAGCAGTAATATTTTCCTTTTTTAAAAAATATATAATTTCACAATTTCCTAATGAAAAATAAACGACCAAGAAAGCACTTTACAGCATCCATATGCCCAGAGGGAAATGATCTCACTGGATCTCACTGCCAAAGTCATGTCAGTGACTCTTGGTATATTTAGTGGTGATCTTAAAGATCGTCCTGCACTTGTGTGCTTGGTGTTGCAAAACAAATTATGTTTGTGAGTCATTGGATAATGCTCTTTTCTGCACATAAAATGACATTTAAACATGTTCAGAAGGGTATATTTTATTCCTTCTGGTTCCTACAACTTGAAATTTTTCTCAATATAAAATAAACTGCTTGCCTACTTTTCCAAAAGCCCAGTGACTTTTCCCTTAATAACAAATAAGTTGTTTCTAGAAAAGAATAACTGTTTATTAACTCCAGCTGGTTCAATATTTGTACATCATTTTGAAAGTCCTAAACAGTTGAGACAGGAAGCTGACAGCAAGTACCTCTATAAACTTTCCAGTCTCTTACTGGAAGCTGGGTAATAAAGATAGGGAAAAGGTCATTTTGCCAAGGATATAGTACAAGGAATGACACTCAGAAAAGCAAAATTTTACTTTAAATAAAACTCTAATAAGATTAATAAATACCCAAGATGAAAAAAGGAAAAATTTTATTTGCTACCTATATGTTAAAAACTTTACTGCTTCACACTAATGAACAATATTGTTTTACAGTCTTTGTTATAAGGAAGCTCTAACAGATTTGTAAAGTACACTACATTTATATCTGAAAGTGATCATATATCACAAATACTGCTGATTTTTTAAAGGATATAGCCCTGGTACAAACTCGCTGTTCTTCCCAATTTCACTGCAGTCTAACAGCCTTTTTAACTTCTGCTTTACTGCAGTGTTTAGTTTATTGCAGTGTACCATTCACAATCTTTTGATTTTCAGAAGAAATTGTCCAAGGTTCCTTTAGTACCATTAGAGAATCATACCATTGGCCTGATTGAGCCCACTCATGTTTCAAATTCCAATATTTTGCTGTTGTTCCTGTTCAGCAAAGATAATTCTTCAGTCTATTACTGAAATTAACACTTTATACAATGTTTCTACCTCTGCATTGCTAAAGCCAGTGAATGGAATCCACACCCTGTAACTCACATAACCAGCCTCATGGTTTTGAAAATTTAAATTACACCAAAGTGATCCAGTCTGCCTGTAAGCACTCACCCCCTCCTGAGCAATTAGAGGAAAACCAGAAACTGCCTTTCACAATAAGCAGGGGAAGATATTAAAGTACTTTTCTTCAGCACAGGAAGGACATGGAGCTGTTAGAGTGGATCCAGAGGAAGGGCACCAAAACTACCAGAGAGAAGGAATGCCTCTCCTGTGAGGAAAGGCTGGGAGAGCTGTGGTTTTCCATCTGGAGAAGAGAAGGCTCTGGAGACAAGAGCTGATAAGAAACATGGGGACAAACTTTTTAATAGGGCACATAGTGACACACAGCAGAACAGTGGGGGCTCATAGTCTACCTAAAAAGCAACAAGCTTCTTCCTTTTTCTTGAAATTGAGCCACCTTGCAACCAGAAATTTAAGAGTTATGATGTCCAATGCACAGCAGACAGAACCAAGTAGGAAAGTGCCTGCTGGGATGAATAGTCATGGAAAACACACTGGATGTGTTGGATGGCACACTGGATAGCTCCCTGAAGTTTGAGTGAGGTTTGACTCACCCAGGGCAGGAGCATGACCTTCTATGTGAATAACTCATATCCACTTCAGGCACAAATGCAGTTTGATGGATGGTATAGAACAGTAAAACTTCAGTGAAAACTGGCATAACTTATATGATGGCCTAACATGCAGGCTGCCAAGTTCTGTGAAGAAAAGCCCAGGCAGGGCACTTGTCTTGTGTCTGCTGCAGTTTCAGTGGTTTTGTTGGAAGGTAGAACAGAATCTTGAGTACAGAGACAGAAACAAGCACGAAGGTAAAGTCTCTGAAGCAGAGCTGAGGACAAGTTGCTAAATATCAAACAGCAGCTTCCAGTACCCAATTCTACCTGCAAGCATGGGAAATGGCTGATGAAAGGCTATAGTTTCTGTAGCTATTTCTTCTCCTCTTTCCTTTTAAAGATAGAAATGCCCTACTTTATAAAATAAGAAATAACTTCTGATCTAAAACCAAAAGAGGTACTCAGAAAACACACACAACTACAAAGAGCAAAAAATGGCATGTGCAAATCAGGTGTACAGAAAGGTCCAGTAAACAGAGAAATATTCCCATCTGTGTGCTTTTTAGTTATTCTGATAGCAGAACTATTTCCATGCTTTTGTATGTTCAGTTTAAAGAATTCTGGAAATATCTCATTGAGATGGATTTCATATCCAATAGCAAGATTTCCATGACCAAGAAAAATCCAAAGGGTACTTATAAGAATATAAATATTACTTTGTATTTGCTGAATTTTGTACCTGTCTACTTCATAAAATAAGATGTTGCAAAAAATTGAATTTATTAAAAGGTACAGTGTCATTATTCATAACATTTACAGACACATATAAACACCTCTGCTTGAAAACATTCAGAATAATTACTTTGATATTTGGATTTGCAATTATGCATAATACATTGATTTAAGAGGTCTATTCACAGCATGCCAATACCACTGAAACACCTCCACTTTGCTGGTAAGCCAAAATTCCTCCAATTGAGCATGAAATTTCTTTGTGATTTTGTTCAACACAAATCATATATTTTAATCCAAACAATTTCTGTAGTCATCTGATTATGCAGCACATGTGCCAAATACATTTTGTGAAGTGGAACCATACATTTTTATCAAAAAACCTACACAAAATCAGGTTCTCAGAGCTAATTGTGAATTTACAGATCCTACAGCTCATGAGTTAATAATTAATAACCAAAGGCTTTACTCTCTTGGTAGGGTGAAATATTAGGACATCAACCTTCATCTAGACAAATCTCCTATACATCATGTCCAAGGTATTCTCACAACACATGAGGACAGAAATAAGGAAGGAGAGAAAAGAACATAAGGATTAAAACTTTTTTTTTTTTTTTGCATTTAGAGACTGGGTAGACTTTAGAACTGATATAGGATTTTTAAAAACTTTAAGTTACGGACTCAAGCAAAGCATCAACATGTTTTGAGGTGTTAGTGTATATTTTAGGAATAAACACACACACAAATATGGTCTGTATAAAAAAAAAAAAAAAAAGTGGCTTACTCCAGGCAGCATTTCTCAGATTATTTTTAGCTTTCCCATATGCCAAGGAAGAAAAATACTACTCAGGAATCTTAAAATATTACTAAAGTAATTCTGTGCAACAAATTGAACATCTATACATTTTACATTGATTTAGTATACACAACACACACAAAAATTATAGATGTGACCAGTATGCATGAGCAGCTATTTATTCTGAATCATAGGCTCAGAACACTCACACATTTCTAGACATACATTTTAAGTGAAGCAGCAAAAATCTTAGGCAAATGTAAAAATATTTAACTGGGCAGAGCGACCCTGTTGTGCATAACCACTGAATGAGGAGCAAAACAGTGTGAAATCAAAACATCTTATTTCATTAGAAACTTCATATGAGGAAGGAGGTGGTGTAAATCAAACAATGCTGCTTTGGGGTAAATGCTTTTCTCTAGTGGAAGAACCACCAGATGTGAGTTTTGGTGATAGAACATCCCTTGCACATAATATCACAAAAAACCACATGAAATGTGAAGCAATCATTTACAAAGAAGAAAAAATACTGTAAAGAAGGTTTAACATAAAGTGACTCAATAGCTCAGGAGAAAGTTTTCTGGATGAACAGTACTGAGGGAGTGGGCAGAGAAGACACTGAGCCATCAAGGCTGAAGTGCAGCACAAGATAATGGAGTTCTTGAGGCAGTGGACAGCAAATTTAACATGATCTTTGAGCAACACAGAAAAGCAGAAAATGAGATCCAATACAGATTCTCCTCTTCTGTGTCAGGTATGACATCTGACTACATTTCTCTGAGATCTAGGAGTCTAGGATGCATGGACTTTGAATGACTATAAAAATGGCAATGCACTTGTTAAGACAGAAAAATAATTACATCATCATTACAGACTTCAAGGAGAATATTGAAGCTATTCCAAAAAAGATGGAGATAATGTTTGGAACACCTACAGTCAGGGAGAGGCTGGGGTCAGAGATGACTTAACAGTTTCTGATCTTGCAAGAAAACTGGGGATGTAAGTCAATGAATAAAACAGCAAAAGTGAAAAGAAGGGTCATAAATCTTCAGTCCCAGAAAACTGACATTGCAGTGAAGGTAATTAAGGTATTCAAACAACAGAAATGGAACATTTTCAGAGAGTCTGAAGAAGGAAGAGCTAGGGAACAATCAGAATAATAATAAAGACAGAGCTGAAAGGAGGTATCTAATGCAGCTATGGTACTGGAGAAATGTTTGTCCATCCTGCTCTGAAAAGCTTCCAATAAAAGAAATTCCATCACCTCCCCAGGCAATTGCTTTCACTGATTCAGCTTTATTATGAGAAGCTTTTCTTGACACCTTCCTAAACCTTCCCTACTACAATTTAAGTCCATTACACCTTTGCCACCTGCAGTGCACGCAAGGAAGATTTTGCCCTCCTGATTGCTGTTAACCTTTTGCATATTTGCAAGCTATTATTCGGACTCCTTTAAATAGCCTACTCCAATTTCCCTGACTTTTCATTGTAGTTATATTTTCTAAGTCTCTGCTCACATTGTTCTCATCTAGATTCTCTCTCCTCTGGTCCCCCTTGAGCTGCAGTGAGCAGCTCAGGACTGTGACATGACTTTTGAGTAAGCAAGAAGTTCAAATATAATAGTCTTTGATAGTTCCTGTTGCCAAATACATATTGCCTTTATGGTCACTGGAAACAAGGTGCCCATTCAAGAGAAAATTTCTGAACCATTATCTGAAATAAATTACTACTTTTTAGCAAGGGCAGTGGAACTATCCTGTGATACTCTAATATTAGGAACTGAGCATACCAAGAGGAAAGCTGATGATCTGTACCAAGGAGCTGGGAAGAGCCTGTTCCTTGGCATTAGACATGATGTCATCAACACAATGCAGGTGTATTGCTGATGAAGTAGGCAACAAGGTTAATTTTGTTCAAAATACAGTAGGCTGCATTTTCAAAAATTACTCTCTAATTTAGTTAAATTATATAAGAAAATGAACCCACCTTAACTAGATTTATTTGTAAACCGAGCTAGAAATTCTTTATTGGAAAGAGAAGCCAGCAGCACAACTTACTAATATGTACTACAATTACTTAAACTCCAAAAATCTCTACTACAGGATTTTAATGTGTCTTGATAAGTCACTGTAATTTCTGGCAGCCATTCTTTGTAGAAAATGATAGCTGCTTGTGTCAGTGCACACCTTTCAATTATTTACTCAAATAAATGACAAATAATGGCAAATATTTGCTTCATACTTATCAAAAGTGCCTGAAATTCAAAACTTTTTTAATGCATCATAACTATTACTCATGAGAGATTATTTTCTAGAGAAATAAACACAGATTTTATTCGAATTTCAAATTTTTTTACATCATTGTACCTTATCAGAAGCAGAGGATGGTCAAATATCTATGACAACTCTTGTGGAAATGCAGTAATTTAATGGGAAAATGACTGAAAGATCTATTGTGTGCTTTTCTGCAGAAATAATTATGAAATAACATCGATATGAAAAAAAAAATCCAAGTAATACCATAAATTTACCAAGTGGATGATCATCCCAGCATTAAACCTACACTTGGATATTCTGCAGGCAATAACACGCCCGTTTTTACTCCAGCAGATAAAGCACAGTAGATGCTGCTGTTCTGTTTTAGCATGACCAGATATGAAGCATTTACAGCAGTATCTGTCTGATCTTACCTAAAGAAATAATCTGTCCCCATTAAAAAAAAAAAAAACAACAGAAATTAGGTAGAGGAAAAAAAATTGGTTTACTTCTCAATTAATATATAAATTAACTGAAGGGACTGTCAGCAGCACAGCAGAATGAACTCTTCAAAAGTGATTTACATTTTAGGGAAAAAAAAATTTTGCCCAAAGGAGGTTTACAATATTAAGATAGCCTAAATGATTTATCTTTTGGTATATACTGAGAAGCAAAAAGCAGCCAAGTCTGGAAATGGCTGAGATGTCTGGAAAAAAGAAATGAAAGGAATAAAAAACATTTTAACACTGAGGGCACTGAGTGCCAAGAAGCTCAGTAACGAGTATCTATTGATCTATGATGCTACTTTGATTTTTTCTATGATTCTGGAAAAAATTATGGTGGTATCACAAAATAGCTAATAGTCTCAAACTCTCTGGACAGGGTGCTTCTGCTGTTTTCTGGCTCTGCCCTTAACAGCCTGTGCTATGTGCTACTGCTGACAAGAGGCCCTTGGGAATTCTGTCTCCTTTTACCTTCCCCTGGGTCACCAGGGACTTCCCCAGAGCTGCACAGACCTGTTCCCCCCTTGGGATCCAGAGGGTCTCTCTGCCTTTCAGACTTCCCCTCCTCCACCACAGTAACTTTAGATTGCTCTTGTTCTCCCCAGGAGGGAGCGAGGGCTGTCCTGCCTCCAGCCTCACCTTCCTTGTAAAGGCTCACCCACACTCCATCAGCTCCAAGGAGTGCAGTGGAAACCATTACAGAAGCAAATGGAGATTAGGACTAGCATGGGTTAAATATCATTAATATCATGAATATCATGGCACAACAGGAGTGGGTATTGCTTGGTACTTTTGGAATTGGGACACTGACATCCTATCAGTATCATTAGCAAGGCAGTGGTTGGTGTGATTCACGAGAGAAAGAAGGCAAGGGAAAAACTAAGCCTGCTCTCTTTTGGGTTAAGTTTAAACCAACAGTAAAAATTTAAGGATTGTTACAAAGCCAACATGACAGAACAGACAACAATATGAGACTTGCTCATGTAAAAGGTGGCCTGAGGAAGTAAAAACTGATAAATAAAGTTATTTAAATGGGCAAGAACAAAGGCTATTGCCAATGCCTAAAAACCCACTCAGACAGCAGGGAAGAGGAAGAACATGATGCAGATTAAAGTCCTTTCAAGGAGTTAATATCGAGATACTGTCTTTTTGTAGGCAAAACATTAGGAAAGACTGATTGATAGAGACTCCAAAATAACAGAGGTTCAATTCTCCTCTGTAGCATTTTCAGAATTTTATTTTAATTTGTTTCAAATTGCTGCTAACTGGAAATAGACCCAAATATTATCAGTTGTACTGTAAGTATCTGAACTAGGCAACCATTTTATGTATTTATACTCTTGGGTTGTTTTTTTATCTTTTCTGAGCACTGGGTAAAAAGTGCCTTACTACTGCAAACTAAACCTCTGCAGTGAAACAGCTGCTATGGATATTTACAAATAAATGTAAAATATAGCTGTTAACCACACAGCATTGTGGCATCACCACAGTCATATGGATACTGCCACGTAGCAGAGCATCGGCATTAATGCAGAACACCACTTGAACAAAACCACCACCACGTGAGGCAGGTGACATTAATGAACAGCAGCTTCGCTGTGCAGCTGAATGGAGACTTGCAGCAGTGTCTGGAAGAGTTCAGTGACATTACACAGTGCCCAAAGGGCCCACGGATCAATGTGGTGTCACTGGAAGTGTGGGAGTTATTACAACGTCAATAAAAGTATAACAACAATGTCCAAAGTACCGGCGAGTAACACACGATGTCAATAAAAGTGTGAGGAGAGGGAATGCAGTGCACCCTCATCAAAATTGGAACCTCTGGTATATCAGAGCAAGATCTCTGCAATGCCAGCTGAACATTTTGAAGTTACTGTATATTCTCATTTTTTCATAAAACATCTCTAGTGTTAACCCTCCCAATGGGCATCAGATATAACAAAATTATTAAAGTCGTTTGCAACTTCTAAATTAATACAATAAAATTATGTTTACAGCTATTTCATGCCATTCTGTTCTTAAGCATTGTGTGACCTGGATTCCTCTCAGTCCAAAAGAGCAGAAAATGAAGAACAGAATGGCAACTAAAACTTTTAGTGTCCTTTCACACAGAAGCTTAATATAGCTCCTTCATTTTTACAGAATATATACCAAAGGACAATCAATGCTTGAATCACATTCATTCATTCCTCAGCACAATGCTTTTTTCAGATACAGATCAGTATATTATAATTCTGAATGGAGTATATTCTGTGTATAACTATGTATTAATTAGGAAAAAACACTATGGATGCTGAATTCTAAACAATTGCTAGAAAATGCTTGGCTAGGAAAAAAAGAAGGTAATAAAAACTGTAAAATATAATTAAAATATTTTAGGATCTACCTCTTTTAGAGCTAAATAAAAGACATGAGAAAGAAAATGTGGTAATTAACTTGTGATGTTTACTTCTAAAGTTTAATTAAATAATCAGTATGTACAAAATAAGAGTTTGGATGCCTCATCTTCCACTCTCTGCCTCCATTTGAAAAGAAAACTTAAAAAAATTCTTCTCAGATACAAGTGCAGAGACAATGAAATCACATTGCAAAAAAAATTAACTTTTAACTGCAGTGTAATGTGTCCTCAGCTTGGGGAGCTGGAGAGGTCTTCTGTTCCAAGGTAAGAGGATACAGAAGTAAGGTGGTTTTGCTGAACAATGTGAGGAGTCCAGTATTAGGCCAGAAAATGACACAGCTTCTTCAAAGAGATATGTTATTTTTACTCACCATCTATTCCAAATATTTAAATTGTGACAGTAAGAACAATTGGGATGACTTCCTGTACAGCAGCAGGACAGGGCACCTCACTTTGGTAAGTACTCAAGAGCTGAATCTTTTCCTGTCTGCTATTCTTTTGTTTTACACATTGCTCATTCTCCATGAACCTTGGAGGTTTGATAGATTGTATTTAATCTTCCATTGAGACTGGTTATTGAGAAAAGAGAAGCTCTGAATTTAAGAATTGGCAGCAATGAAGAGTACAATCTTGAAAGACTCCAGAGCTAGCACACCTCATTCCCAGGTCCCACCATAAACAGGTGAAGTAATAACTGTAAACACAATATTGTAAATGAAGTTAAAGGAGTAGAGGATCATCTCTCAAAAGCTGAACCTAGATTAGATATTCATTATTATTCACATATTGTAATTTTCCCTCTATTTTCAGGTGAAACTTCTAGAATCCATTTCATGCATTATTACACCATTCCAATATCATATTGCTTTGCAAATTACTAGTTCTTTTCCAATGTACTGCAATTGCAATAAAAGAATGTAGAAACGTAGTCATTCTCCTACAAACAAAACCATGCAGTACAGTCTGTGTGCTTTAAACCTCTGTGTACACAACACTGAATTTCGACTCTAAGGTGCTTTAGTTAGTTTGCCTGTTTGTTGTAATCTCTGCTAATTAAGATAGATGTTAACTAGATGGCACTGTGTACTTGAAGGACTGAGCATGACATTTGCTGTCTCCTTAATGCCCGAGTCCTGCATTCCTTCAGCTCACATCCATCACAACAGGACTGCCAGGTGAGCTGACTGTCACCCCAGCCCAGGATAACAGATTCTCCAGTGGCTTTTGGTACAGCTTATGTCACGAGATTAAAACTCCGTGCCTTGGAAATGACAAAATACACGTAGCTGAGACTTGTCAGCTCCAGGTAATCAGATGCTGCTTGGTTTCAGAAGCAGATGCAGATGAGACTGGCAATATAAATATGCAAATCACAATGGTCCCTTGTCAGCACCACTGTTCCTACCTCTAATGGCCCTCGTAGAAAGTCTGTTTGCTCAGCTCCTACTTCCAGTGCTACATCGACAGAAGCAAAGGGGCGGCTGGCCATCTGCTGTCGCTCCCGCATAAGTTGCTGATGAGGAAAAAATGATGTTTTAACAAAATGTTAAAAAATGCACCAGATATCAGTCTGCCCTACTATTCCTCCCATTAAAACATAAGAATGCAAACAACAAGCACACAGTCATATTTGTGACATTGAAGTGAGAAAGTTACACTAAATCATAATCATCACCATCTATATTTACTTGAGAAACGAGCACAGGTTATGATGCTCACAAAAGACCTTTTAGCTTGAACTCTGACAAACTTTCCAAATTAAAGCTTCCCTAACTGACTGTTTTCTCTAAATAACTTTGTTATTTGTGTAAGTTGCAAGCAAATATAGGAAATGGTTAGTAAAAATAGTTGAAGTCTACTTCCACTGATAATGCATGCATTAGAGCACCTGCCAAAACCAAGTCCACTTGGCCTTCAAATTTTCATATTTCACAATTATGCCAGATGGAGTTAAGAGTGTCAGGACTCAATTTTATGCAGGATCTTTCCTGCAGTTACTTTCATATGAAGAATAATGTGTCAGGATTGGGAGCTCTGCACCAGTGTATTAGAATACACTCAGCTATGCTCACAGAGCTTGTATAATCCTTTCCAACCATACTAGTGTGCACAGAAGTCCCAAGCAAAACCACAAAGTTAACTCATATTTCTTCCTCAGTCTGTAATTATAATGCTTATTAAACCACAATGAATAAAAATGATGACCAGCAGTAGATATTACAGATCTTACTCCACTGGTTCAGTGCAACTAATGAAAGCATTATTAAATATTAAAGGTGAATGAGTCGTGCAATTCAAGTGGTGTGTTCCTTCAGCTGAACAGGGTGTCACAGCATCTTAGAGAGACAAAACGCTTGCAAAAATGATTTATTAGAAAAGATTTGTTTCATTTTCTTAACATTTTTCTCCCTCTTATCTCTGGAAAGCTTAAAGCATTAGAAAGTGGTGTGTGAATGTAAATGACAGTAGCACTGTGACATACTGTTCATAAAAACCTTTGAAATAATAAAAGGTATGCAAGCAAATATTTGCTGGCAGCTTACTAATAAACACTGTTGATTTAAGATCTGTTACAAAGCAACAAACTCATTTTGTAGTGCTCCTTATGCATATTGCCTCCACTTGCATTTTAAGATTGTCTATAGAAATTTAAAGGCGTGTAATGTTAAAATCAGAAGGGAACAGTTGCCTCTCACTGCACGGCCACTGCATTCCCAAAGCCTGGATTTTACAGCCATGCAGTGTTTGTCAGCAAGCACCTGCACAAATGGGCTCCCAAGTATATCACACCAAGAGGGCAATCAATATGGCTGTGGGTAAAACTGCATGTTTTATATTGAGAATAAATAAAAGCCAAGTATGAATGGTTAAGAATTATGCTTTTAACCCTTAACCTCAACATGGAACTGGTAGTCTCTGTCTAGGATTTACATCAGCATCAATACAATTTACTAATAGATTTTAAAGCTGGAAAGAGCTATTATGACCCTCCAATCCTACCAACAACCTAGCAAAGATCACAAAAACTTTGAGTATAAAATACTGAGTCATTACAACTTAAAATTACATTATGTACCTCCTGTTCCTCTTAAAATAACAAAAATTAAAGAAAACAGTGTTATTAGAACAGTCCTGCCACATGGAACTCATTACAGTATTCTAAGTCTGCAGAGCTATTGGCAAGTGCTTACTTTTTAATGGGTAACCAAACACTGTTTTAAACAAATAGAATTGCTTGGGGAAAATACTTAAACAATCAGAACAACCTATGCTCCAAATGCACATTCTACTATTTAAAAGATTTATTTAATGCAAATTATAAGGAAATGTATATTTGATATATTCTCTGGTTTTTAAGTCCAGTAGGTTTTGCCCTCCTCCTGGTCAGACGTTCAGGAAAACCTTTTCATTCACAGGAATATCACTATAATTTTAAAAGTCTGCCATTCGAAAAGAGTGCTAAAAAGATTCTTAATTAGCTCTGTAAGCAAGAATGAAAACTTTAAAATGTTTGGTTGCCCATAAAGCGCTGCTGGTTTTGGCAGCTGAGCACTTGCACATCAAAGTGCTTTACTCCAAACACCGCTGCTTTCCCTTCATCATTTTAAAACACTCTGCAAGGTGCAGGAAAGGAAAAAGAAGATGCAATGAGGGGAAGTACAGGAAAGATATTATGATGTTTAAAATCAGTTTTGTGGCTGGAAAGGGTCACTGCCTCCTACCATCTGCAACTGTCCATGTACCAATACTGGGACAGAGTTCCAGAGTTTCCAGTGATGGGGATTTCCTCTACCTCACCCACAGGGCAAGGAACATGGAAACTCTCTGAACATGTGTTTCATGAGAAGAGTGAAAAAGTTCTTCCTTGCCTTCTCAGCAAAGAGATTAAAAAATAAAACCCACCAACAACAAAATCCCCCCACAGATTTCATCACAACTGAAGCAGAATAAACAGGGGATAGTGGAAAGTGAAACTAAAATGCTATTACTTTTATATACGCAAGCCTAAAAAAATTACTGAATTTAAAAAAATCACCAAAAAAATTAAAAAATAAAGCCAAACACACTTCTCCAGTAGTTAGGGATATTCACTTGGAGACATCAGATAAACAGATAGCATTAACATGTAATATTTGAATATTTTATCACAAATTTAATCTATAGTATTCAGAATGCAGGCACATCTCTAAATATTCGCTTTAAAGTATGGGAAATCAAATATATAATTTTCTCAGCATAGGACTGAGAAATTCAAAGAACATTTATTTGACTGAGCAGACAACCAATTTCAAGTTTTACCATAATTTTAAATCTCATAACATACAAGATTATTGAGAAGATTAATTTTTTTAGGCATCTCTATTATTTTGCAGCAATTCCAATGTAATAATTTATATCTGACCAGAGAGTTTTTCATATAAAGTATAGAACTATAGCTGTCTTCAGAGAAGAACAGTGAGATGCTAGGACACTACAAATTGAGTCAATTTCTCACTCAACACAATTCTAAAACATTTCTTCAAAATCCAACCATTTTTGCATAATTATTTCCCTATCATGGAAATACACATTTCAGCTAATTCTGCATGAACATGTAGACATCCTAGCCCATAGATTATGATAATTTTGAGTTTTGGTGTCCTACTGAAATAAGGATTTTGAAATGGGAACTGCTTTCCCATCTAGAAGTTTAACTCAAGAAAGCAGTTGCCTGGGGATGCAATGCAATTTTACCATTGATCAAAAAAATTCTCATGGGGGATACTCCTCCTCTGATCAATGCAGTTTGGAGAAAATTAAAATGTTCCATGGCATCTTGAAAGCACTATAAATAAAGAAATTTATTTGTTCCAAAGTTCTTATTTAAGTAGAAATGTTTTGATTTTTTTTTCTCTTGGTTGATAACATCGCTTTCAAAATATTTTAGTGCCTATATTGTATTCATGTACAATAAAACACTCAATGCAAAATACATATTAAAGTGAGCTAACATTAACAGAATACAATATTTCAGCAAACTCAGGCTGACATGTTTCAAGTCTTTTGTATTTTAGGAAATGTTATCATTTTGTTCTTTTTAGTTTCTTTTTTTTTTTTCTTTAATACTTGATCTCTTATGTGGAATTGGATACTGTTCTGACTAGCACTGCTTTTCTACCCTGTTCACCTTCCAGCGTAACTGCCCTGGAAAAGCCCTAATTGGAAAAAATCTAATAAAGTGCATGAGTTGTTAGGAACTAGGACAGGTGTGCTTTCTCTTTGTTATACAGTAGCAGACATTCTTGAGAGACTGATAGATTAGGAGAGCTGAAAAGGATGAGGCCATTTTAGTGCCATAATGGGATGAACAGAGCAATCCTTTCAAAGATCCTTCTGTTGCTGTTTGGCACCTCTAATGAGCTCCTGTAGCCCACGGGCAACCAAAGGTACCTGGAGTGTGCCCTGAAGGGTGCACTGAGCAGTGTGCATGCCCAGGGTCACGGGGCAGCTGGACACTGAGGTATGAGTAAGAGGTGGAGAACACCAGAAAAAATGTTCAGGAGACTTCTGGCTGCCAAACAGAGCCAGGAAGCCTCAGTATACTGTTCCAGAAATAAGGGTACGGCAGGTGAAAAAGTGTCTATTATTTTAACAACTGCCTAGGTTTTCTAGCTTTCCTTCCCTCACATCTTAGATGGGTTTGGTTTTCTTCCTAGATCACATCACTATCAATGTGGTACCAGGACATGGATGACTTTGTCAAGGTGAATATTGAAAACCAGGAAAATGATAATTCCTCAACTCTCGGAAAACTGCTGTCTAGTTCAGTGCTGCACAGTCTCCTAGTGACAAGGATTTTCCAAATGTCTAATTTGAAATTCCTGTTCTGCTTATTCATCTTGCAGCTCTGACTTGTCTGCAGCTACAACTTGGTCACCTCCTTTGCTGCTTCTGTACTGTCAACTGCTGATGTGAGTAACATCCAAAGGCTACAACAGAAGCGTTAACAATGCCATGCATTAAATCTGAGTTTTATAGGAAAAGTATTTGAGAGGAGAAAAAAGTGTCAAAACCTCACGGAGAGTAGCACTGACGAATTTCTGATCACACTGCATTTGACAAGCTCCAAGGCTTAAAAAAATTAAGGCTGTATGTAAATGGACAGCCCTGCAAAACCAGAGCCTCTCTAAACAATGCAATTCACCCATTCATTGAATATTCTTGAGGGTTCTTACTGCTATATCCAATCAACAAAGTAACTTACATGGACTTAAACACATCTGAATGGATCACAGATATTTTAGTTAGAAACACAATTTAATTTTCTTCTCAAATCTTAAGTTCTCATTTTCAAACTGAATACATAGTGATATTTTAATGAAGCTCTGATTATTCACTTTAATTTGCACAAGACAAAGCTTGCTTTCTCTGTAAATTTTCTCATTGTAACTCTGGTGTTGAAAATCTCTTCAGATGAAATTGGCTATTTATATGGCTGGAAGGGAGAGAAATTTCTCATTTACATGTTGAATAAACTATTTGACTTGGTTAATTTCCGAATCAGCTGCTTTCACTGGAAAGGCAGATCACAGTCATTAAACTTTTTTGTTGGGTTTTAGGTGAAATAAGCCTACCATTCCATGACTGCATGAGGTACAGTGATTTTAAGAGATGGATAAAAGCTGGCATAGGAAACCAAGCAGCAGGAATAACCATAGTTCTGACAGCAGTCAGACAATCTGAACTCAGTCATTCCCTCCATCATGAACTTCCTAAACAATCATTTCCCTCCGCCTCATTTCCCACCCTGCTAAGTGCAAAGTGCCCTGACACAAGAGTGCATTCAGGTAGGCAATGAGATATTACAATGATGGACATAGTATAACGTGCTATTTGCACTGCAAAATCGAGTCTGTGGAAACTTCCTGAGATACCAGGGCCTATTCCATGTCACTTTCTTTTAAAATTGCCTGAAGAAAAGGTGCTCTCAGGCGTGTGCAAAGGTCTGTCATGGGAAAAAAATGAGAGGAGTTATACTTTTTGTCCTAGCTTTATACTGAATAAAATAAAGGGTTATTTAAACTAGACATAGTCCAGCAAACAACAGCTAAGACATACTTAAAATACAGTGTACACATCCCCAAAAAAATAACAGTTCCAAAAGGTCAAGTTTTTATGTATCCCTTTTGGAAACCAAATACCAGTCGTCTGCAATTTCCCTTGAACAAATCAAAAATGAGAAAAAAAGATGAGCCCTGAAAAGGTCATTTTGTTGCTAGATCCAAGGAACAGATATTTAATGTATTGCACATTAGCAAGCAAAGAGCAAAATGTGAATCTGCTGTGACTTCAGCTTTTGGAACTTTTTGATACCAGAACAGAATTCCCATCTCTAGAACACTGGAAGTGGCACCCTGGATGATGCTCATTTGCCAGTCATTTATGGGGGCTCATTTCAAAACAAAGTTGTGTTTGATCCTTCATATTTTTTTCCCTAAAGAATATTTTGGGATGGGGGGATTTTTCTGGGCGCTAAGAATCAATAATAAACACAAAATTCAATTTCTTGCTTTAAAATTTAAGAAGTGCTAAACAAGACCTAATCCTATTATCTCTTTCACTCGGATCACAATGAATCCACGTTGCACACTTACACAGATCTGTAACCACAAACGTTTTAAAGGTTCCTAAAGATCCTCAGCATGCCTTGCTAATCCCAGAATTGTGCTCTCATCCCCAATAGAGTGGGTTTAAAAAATCCTTTCAGCAAACTGTTGAATCTTTTGCTGCTAGCTATCAGAGCCATTTTCAGCTGACAGAAAGTTTCGAAAAATGTTTGTTCTGCAAAGTAATTCTGTGTACAGAGAAAAGAGACAGATCAACTAATTGTAGATTTTGAAATGTTTACACAGGAGACATTGTGTATTTGCCTAAGGACAGTTATTTATAAGTGAATATATTAAAATATGTCTTAAAATTATTTCAGAATATGAAGCAGAATCAAGTATTGTACGGTGCAGACTATCCCTTAGAACTCAGTCATCTACAATGGTGCCAACATGAATGATGATTCCAAAATGCCTTCTTCTAAAGAACTACTTAAAAACATAACTACCATTTTTATGAGTGAAATAGTCACAGTGGGAAACTTCCTCCAAATAACAAAATCTCAGCCCTTCCTAGCAACATTGTTTAGCTATGGCCTTTTGACATGAGACACCGTGAATATTATCCATCATTATCATAACTGTTAAAAACCAGCTTTAGTTACTTATCTTAAACAACAGATGTCAAGCTGGTAATTCCCAGCTCTTCCTAAAGTAATTCAAATTGCTTTAAAGATGGTAAACATGTTCTGAGAAAGGAAACTGGGTTTAAGTGGTATCCCATGAGATAACTTGGTCCACCCCTGTGCCTTGGTCCTACACGAGGGCAATGGGATCATAATTCTTCTGGCAGATGCGTGCTTTTTAAAAAAGCCACAGTGGTGGAGATTCCACAATCCTGAAGTCCTGAGCACCCAAATTAAATTTCCATGCTGAAATTTAAGCCAATTGTTTCTTGTACTGCCTGCAGTGGAGACCATTCTCTGTCTACAAGTGAGGAGAAAACTCCCCCAAAACTCTTGTGTGCTTTACAGGAGTTCTTTATAAATCTGAAGTTTTCCTTCAACCTTCTCAACTGTAAACAAACATGGGTATGTAAATGTTATCTCACCACTCCTGCTCCCATCTTCAGTGCTCCCTTCTGTGTCTTAAATCAACACCAGAATCAGATCCCAGCAGAAGCCCACTCAATGCACCTTTCCCTTATTACAATGAAGAACTTATATCCAACAGCTCCAAGAATACACTGTGACATTCACTTCCTATTTTTCTAAAAGGTCTGTTAATCTGTTGTATCAAGAAATTGGGTTTGTCTTGACGCAATTTATGCTTGAAAAAAATAGCATTAAATGCCTCACTTCTTCGTTTTTTTCTACATTCCTATAGATCATGTAAAAATTGTTTATCCCAATACTTTCCAAAGAATAAATGATAAATTGGCTGGTGTCCAATTGCCCAGACTTTCTTTTGCCCTCTTCTTTTCTTAGATAGGAATTACATCTTGTCAGACCTGAAATCTTGGAACCCAGAAAGGCTCTGGAATCATGGATGTGTTTAGTCAATTCTCTACATAGTCTAAAATAAATTTAACTAGGTTTTGAAATCTGAAAGTATTTAGCAAGTATTCTCCTACCCATTTTTCTACTTTACTGCTTGATATTGTACCCCATTTTCACTGTAGGTACTTGAGAACTTTTTTTAAGAGGCCCCAACTAAAGCAACTTTTTAAAAGAGAATATTTCCTAGCCAGAGAAAGTCAGAAAAAAAAGCAGTTTACATACTATTACTTCAAAGAGAAGCTAAAGTGCAGGACATGTATATTTTAATTTGCAAACAATGTCAATGCATTTTTTAACCTAGATGACAAAAAAGGGTAGACACTGGATTTGTTTCTTCTGTGAACTGATGTGAAAAGTTGCAGTCCAAATTATAATGACTGAATTGGAGCTAGGCCAACTTATAAAAAGCTGAAGAGTCTGAAATGTACCTGGATCCCAGGCCCCATAGTCACTTCAGGTGATCAAAATATCCAGATTTTTTTTTGACATTGAACTCAAGGCTTATATTTATTTTTCTTCATTTTTTAATGAAATCATAACACATACAAAAATTGTAAAAGAAGAGAAATAATACTACTGAATCGGAAAACCAGGCTGTTCATCAACAAAGGTGTATTTTGCCTTTATCATTACCTCCAATTCTTTAAAACCATCTATTATTTGAGATTACTGGTACAGTGATAAAGTGACAATGTAAATTAAACTTTTTAAGTGCAGCACCACTTACAACGATAGAACTATCCTGAAGTGATCCTTTTAGAAGCTCCTCAAAGCACAAATGATATTACCATTAAGGAAGTTAAACTGGTGATGTACCATGACTGACTGATGCCTTTAAATGCTTTCAAGCTTTAATCTTCAGAGTATTTTGTCAATTAACCATCTTTGTCACTGCCTTGTAAAGGGAACCAAAAAGAAATACCTTGACCAGTGTTCCTGCCTGTTTCAGGATGGAAATGCCCTGAGCCACGTGAATCCCCAGTGTAAGGAGCTGAATGGTCATGCTGCAGTACCTGGTGCTGCTGTCTTGGGAGAGTAAAGGCCTCCTATACAATCCTGACAATTTTTGACCCTGTGTTACAAGGTTTTTATCTCCCTTTTCATTAAAAATGAGCCTCATTTTTAGCTCAACCATTGCATCCAGTAGAAGTTTTAATACCCATTATTTTTCACATCAGCTATTCAATTACAAATCATTACTAAAGACATAGTTTTAAGTTATAGCCAAGATCAGAAAAAAGTCTGGTCACTTCAAATGTACAGAAATTCCTTATAACAAATCCCATCCACTTGGCATTTTCAGCAAGAAGGGGGTTTGGTTAATCAACATAAACTAGGATACCCATCTGAAATCTGGGTGCTAGCCAAAGAAATATTCCCAACTTCACAGATTTGCTCACCATACGTGGTACATTCAGGTCAGCCAGAATTTGGCACGTGGGCACAGCCAGCCCAGGTTGTGCAGGGGGACAAGAGG
This sequence comes from Parus major, assembly GCF_001522545.3. Taxonomy (NCBI): domain Eukaryota; kingdom Metazoa; phylum Chordata; class Aves; order Passeriformes; family Paridae; genus Parus; species Parus major. The sequence goes on along the minus strand of NC_031775.1, from coordinate 27,142,273 downwards.
CTCTGGAACTGATGCAGTTGTGCTGTTTGATCAGAGTAATAATGTGAACTAAAGCAGCTCTCCTCTGCTCATGTTGCTTCTGTTTGAAACAACTGATTTAGAAGATGTGAGATGCTACACTTTTAATGAGGGTTGCTCAGGAATACTTGAACAGTAAAAGTGATGGAAAAGCTTTCTAATCCTGCTAGAGAACTAAGAAATCAAGGCCACTGAGCATCCCTTACCTTTGAAAGAAACCAAGGAACAAGACAGTTTGCTCTGAGTTCAAGTATCTTAAACAGGAAAGTACAAAAATCAAGAAACTGCTGACTGCAGAAAGTCTGAAACTTGTAACATTTCTATGCAGAATTATTTTAAGAGTTGAATTGCTACCTAGAAAGCTAAAGGGGTGAGAACCTAATCTCCTAAAATATTTCAACTGTATCAGAATTTCAGAAATAGAGGGTTTTCAAACATTAACTACACCAAGAAGTTTAAAATTCAGTTCTGAAGTTAGAAGTGCAACACTAATTGCAAGAGACTACCTTGGCAATATATGTACCAGCAGAAGTCAGGTGACAATTCTATTTATCTTAATCATTTTGTGCACAAACCAGCCACAAACAAGGAAATCTTACTTTCCCAGTACTGTCCCTACAAGGGATTGCACCAGTCTGTGTGTGTGCATACTCTACAGATTAGAAATGTGTGAAGAAGTAAATCCCTCACTGCTGCTACACTGAGACTTTCCATGTAAAAGTGACAGAGTGTAAATCAAAGCACCCTGGCATTTTGAGCTCCAGTCAGACTGTTTCAAGAGAGAGAAGTGGGACGATTTAGAGTTCATCAATTATATCACATCAAATTAGCCTCTATCGCAGGCTTGGCTCGACAGCTTTCATCTATTTTAATTTACAACAGAGAGGACAGCCAAGTACAGGATTGTTGCAATGACACAGTCAGAGGGAAGTGCAGCACTTTTGTGTCACAGGAAAGGAAGGCTTGTCTGAACAGCCACTTCAGCTGGGTCAAACACTCCAGCCACGTTTAGTTTCTTTCATTTGCTTTGATCCAACAACCCTCACCCTCACTTAAGGAAGCAATGTACTCAACATATTTTTAGCAGTTCTGCAGTCACTGTCGTTCTACAGACTCTGCTCTGTATACATCCTCCTTACACAATGATTTACCTTTGCAGTTAAATCCTTAAAATAGATGAGTAGACTAGTGGAATGCTATTGTAACTGTATGTGGTTAGGACATAGGCTATCTACCTTAAAGTAAAATCACTATCAGTAAATTGTTAGAATTTGCCTTCCAACTGACAGATTTTAAATTTGAATTTGCCATGGTTATTTGAAGACACTGACAGTGCAATAACTTAAATCACAGTGAAGCACAGGGAAGCACTGAAGGACCTTACACAGATGTAACTTCACAAAACATTTTATATTAAGAATTCATCCCTTTGCTATGGATGTGATCACAAGCACTGTGCATCATTTAAATTGCTGTTTAGAGGCTTAGACAGATTCAAACAGAAAATGGGCCTCGTGTTAGCACTGCATAGTGGGGAATTTGCACAAGGATGAAAAACCAGCTTTACTGTTTCTACACACAGTAAATCCTGAGAAAGAAACAAAAAGAACAAAAAGACACTTTTCCACACAGCATCCAGTTTCTCTTTTCTCCTAAAACCCTTCTTTATTTTAACACAGGAAAATGAAAGTAAGAATTTTAAAATACATATATTGCAATGATTACTTCACCAGAATGAGCAGGGAGTTCCAAAAGTATGTTTTCACACAGTCTCTGTGCACACTGGAATTATGTGCGTATCATTTTTACCTGCTTTCCTTCTCACATGGCCCATTTCCAAATTAAATACTGAAAGCTTTAGGCAAGTCAAGGTCATCTGTCCCATTCCTTTACTTCTTCCCCAAGCTTGACTTTGCTGGTAGGATTTTAAGTAGTGAACCACTAATAGGATTTTTATGGCAGTCTTAAAGGGGTTTTTTAAATAATTGTATCAGGTTAAAATGCTTAGGGACAAATAAATTATCAGAATTTCTGACTGTTACTTTTTAGAAACTCACATGATATTAGCAGTGATTAGTTGGAGCAAAAACTCGAGACAGTATTATCTTTTACCTGGAATCTTAATTGGCTCATTTCCATATGCAGTTTGTATAAAGAGTAAATGAATACAACACAATATACTCATGACATTCCTCTTACAAAACTGAAAACATCAGACATTTTTATGTTCTGCAACAGTATGTCCCTTTCTGCATAGGAATCTTTCACCTACATTAGAGAGAGCCCTAAATTTTTCAAAAATGTGGACTTGTTTTCTGCTATTGTTTCCAGCTGGATTTAGGTTTAAAATGTCAGGGAACCTGCTATGTGTTAACAGTTTTTTTATATGGGCATCTGCTAAATGCTTTCAAATTCACACCACCATAATATGCAAGACAGCTGGAATTTGATTAATTGAAATTTATTTACCAAGAAAAAAAGCCAGTAACGTCCTTAATTGGGAGACAAAAGAAAACAAAGATATTATCTATGAGTTAAAGGTGCCACACATCTGAATGATTTTCCTCAGCAGATCTATATTTATCACAGTGCATGCAAAGCAAGGACTTGCCCTCAGGAGCTCCATAAAAAGAGCATGATGATGATTTGGCTAATTAATTTTCCCTACTTATTTGGAATTGAGGGAAGTATTCTAAAATGTAATGCTCAAACCCTTCAACATGAGTTTTGATTTTCTTACTTGGGGCTGTGGTGGTTGGTTGATTATTAACAGGGAAAGAGATATTTCTTGATTACGTGAACTTTGTCATTTAAATAGACTGTGAATTCAAGATGATATTTACCTCTGCAGGGAAACATTTATATCCTCTCTCCCATCTAACTAAGGACCAGCAAACCTTCTCTATTTTCATCTAGGTAAGGAACCCACTCAATATTAGCTCCAGCAAAGGTTCAAAATGCCAAACGACAGCAGGGAAGCCTGGGACACTGCAGAGGAGGCAGCTCCTTTCTGTGAAGCAAAGATCAGGCTCCTGTCAGTGAAGGTGAGCTGAAAGACCACAAAGGTGTGAAGTACAAGAGCAGTGGTGGGATGTGATGGACCTGAAAGGATTCTCTGATCCTTCCCTGCCACACATAAAAGAGGAGGACTACAGAAGCCATTAAAGGTGCTACAGGAATATACTACAGGATAATGCCCCCATTGCAGCTTCCCTGCACTTGTGCAGAACTTTCTCCACCACTGTTCAACACTTAACACAAACTATTCAGATTTGGCACTGAGGATGCTGTACACTGCTAATGTGTCCCAAACCCTCAGCTAGGGCCATCAGGAGAGGAGAAGGATGTTTTTCCTCCACCAGGTTAGGAGGGGTTTGGAGCTTCTCATCCAGTAGGAAATCGTGTTTTGGTTGCTCAGTATAACCATTCCTTACACCCACACTTCACAGTAACGTGGAAAATCCAGTCTATAAAGAGGAAGACAGCTTGGCAGTGCTGGGATACAGGTCTGAAAGACCAGCATCAGCTGTGATTTTGCTTATGTGCACCCCTAACATTTGTATTAGGAGACAACAACGTGAAAATCCAGCAGCAAAGGCACCTTGATGACAGGCAAAGGGCAACTGAACAGTCCCACTCAGTGGATTATTAAACTGTTACCAAATTAAAAATATACACAGACACATGTTACTTCAACCACATCTTGTCCTTCATGGTCCTATATGGCCATTTTAGAGGGTCAGTACACAGGAGCTACTTTTACCTGGGTAAGTAGCTCCAAACAATTTGGGTATTTGTGATGATTGATTATATTAAAATTTTTTCAAACTTCTACCTGGTTCAAAATGCAAAGAATCATATTATCCCCACAGGTAATTTCTTCAACATTTTACGAATACTCAGAGGAATTAGAAAAAGTTCTCATATTTTTGTTTTCTGACAATTTACATTTTCAGTATGAAGTTACAATTGCCACGTCCATGATTCAAATAAAAAACCCCACTCTATATAAGAACTGTTAAGTGGATGTTTGACATTTACTGCTTTGTCCGTGCTTAAACTCAAAAGATGGGCAAACATCACTAATAAATTTGGGTTCATACAGGGATACCCCTTGCACCTACAAATTATTGATTGTAAGAATACAGCCTTATTAGAAAATGAATAATTTTTAAAGAGGAATTGAATATTTGCCTTGTTTTCTAATTTATCAGCATTTTGATTCCCTTCCATTTGAATTCTGATGAATGAGTCTTATGATTTCAACAGTAAAAGTTTGCTTGCAGTTATATTTCACTGGCCTTTAAAATAACGTGCTTTCATTCCTGTCCTACAGGCAAAAGTCATTTTTGAGTTTCTCAGTTTTTGATGGAGGGAAATTTTGACCTAATTTTCTGAAACTTTAAAGGCAAAAGATGTCAACAGTTCTTAAACATGTTTTTTTTTTTAAATGCAAGTGCAATAAAAGGTGCTTCAAAAAAATCAGTACATGAAAATTGTGGTTTATCAAATTATTTTCTTTGCAATTGGCACCTGTCATATTCAAAGATCCTCCCTTAGCCTGTACCAACATCTTAGATATACAATGAATATACCAATTAAATATACCAATTTGGGACTATTTTTTTCTCTTAATTTATCAGTTGGTATTGGAGTCCAAATTTCTAAAATATACACTCTAAATTGTCTTCTTGTCAGTCATATCTCTTCCTATACTGAAAATAAAATAGGTCCCTTTATGAAAATTCACTATTTGTTACAATTTTTTTTTAATGTTTACACATTTAAAAATATGGTTTTATCTTAAAAACTCTGTCTTGATTACAAAAGTACAGGTTATACAGTTAATACTCAGAAATGAATGATTTGTACCTGAATTAGTCTAGAGAAAAGAGAAAAAGCCATTGGAATTCACAGATGTTGAAACACAGCTTGAGCTACTCACTCCTCTTTTCTTCATTTACATTCAATGAATCAAGGCTTACTGCAGCTGAGTATCTCAATTATTATTATTAAGGCCCTGCATTCCAAACCACTTACATACACAGCAGAGATCAGGTCCTTCCTAATCAGGTCCTCCAGAGTTTTCAGAAAACAGGAAACACAGCGTGAACCACACAGAAAAAGAGCTGACACCACTCAGACTGACAAGGTCCAAGTTATGCTAAACCAGAATGGCTCTCCACACCTTGTCAATGAAAAATCCCCTTTGTTTAGCTCTCATTTAATGAGAAATTCTGCTTTGTTTTCTGATATGTTTCAAGTTCTGTGTCTGAAAATATTTTTGCCTTCAGTCATGCATAGACAACACGGAGACGAGTGGATTTTATTCTACAGTTCGATTCCCTCTCTCTTGAGCATGAACATGACAAAATATTTAACTAGTTAGAGGGATGTGCATAAAGGACCATTCTACAGTATTTAGGAGTGGATAAAACACAGTTAAATCTCACAGAATAAAAATGCTTCCCTTACACTTTCATCCTATATTGCATATCTAAATAGCTTGATTTGGAGTAACTAAAATAATAAAAAATTCTTTGTATTCCATCTAATGTAAAATGTATATTGAATGCAGTTATTCAAGCAGCCACTCCAGCACGTGAAATAATTATATCAGAATTTACTGCAACTACAGGTAGGAAAGGATGGCAGGATATTGTCATTATTTTTTCCCATGGTGTACAGTGGGTTGTTTCAGATACTAAGCTAGTTTGAACATATAAAACATGACTTTTTTTAGCAAGTCAAAGTAAGGCTTACACAGAATGAATGCAGATAATTTACATACATATAGGTGTCTGAAATTTCATGTATTCTATTTAATTCCAGTGCATATTAGGCTTTCACAGCTGAGTGAAGAGGACTTTTTAATACAGCTGGAAAGTGAACTGAAGAATCATGTTGGCTACAGACTGCTAGAGAAGCCAAGAGACCAATAAGCCAGTTTCCTCTTCTGAAAAAAGTGTCAAAATACACAACAGAGAGCTACCTGGAATTGCAGCACCTTCTGAACATTTCAGAGATCTGTGTTCACCTGGCCCAAACCAAAATAATTCCATTTTCCACCCACTCATTGGGAAGTTTCCCTGAAATATCTCATTTCTCATAAAAAGCTGACATTTAGATAATGTAGTATTTTTGGAAAGAAAAATATGCTATTTAGGTTTAGTAACAAATAATGAGAAACATTTAGTGCAGGGATCATTGCCATAATTTCAAGGATTTTACTGATTCTATACATAGCTTGAAGTCATTCAGAAATGTTTCTGATCCTACTGTACATCAAAGAATTACATGAATTGTTATGCAGAAAATAAGAAAAACTGAATTGTGTGAAGTAAGACATAGCCAAGATGAGATATGACACACAGTTTACTGAATTCACTCTGGGATTTTTTTGCTAATATTTTATTTCCAGACAATGCTTTGGCCCTTTAACATACAAACTGCACACTGGTAGTTGTGACTCAGCTGCACAAAGCAGCTCTTTTGTTTTTCTCTCCTGGGGCACTCCTTGTCCAGAAGCGAACTCATTTCACATCACCTCAGCTGCCTCTGGCAAACTCACCAGCAGTGCACAAGAATCAAGCTGTGATGAAGAAAATGAGAGGCTGGACCTGCAGTTTACTATACACAAAAAGGACTTCTAACACCACTTGGATATAAGATATATTTACTTTTCAAAGAGCCAAGTCTACCACCCTAATGTGGGCCATCCATTTCAGCCACATTTCTCAAAGAAAATTCATTTAAGAGAAATGACATAGAGAAATTCAAGAGAATGTATACATATACACACACACATGTAGCTCAATACAGCAAGCTTTTTTAATAGTTTCATACAATTTCTAATAAAAGGTCCAATTTTTAGCCACATTAACAAACCAACCTGCACACCAAGTTGCCACAAACTTCTCAAACAACTGGGCATTACTTGTGGGCATATTATTATTATTTCTGCTAAAAAACCCCAAGGCTATATAATGTAAAATTTTCAGGCATCAACCAGACTTAGCATAAATCTCTTTAAATATCTGGATTTCCACAGAGGTGGTTTTGGAGGGCTGTGCTTTAGCTTGGTGCTGCAGACAATTGTACCAGTGCACAGAGCTTGGCTGCTGTGTTTCCTAATGCAAAATGACACGGTACATTATTTGCCACATCAGGAAAAGCAGAAACTACGCCCTAAGGCAGAACATCCTGAGTCATAATTATTCAATTACCATGTTTAAGATCATCCACTGTTGTGTGAGCACTGTGAAAACGAGGCATAATGAAGTGGGTTACACCAGGTCTGACATTTCGCCCTTCTGTCTGATCATGCTCGCTTTGGGGATTTAATTCAGTTCTGTTGTATAGTTCTGTGAGGCTTATTTTTATCTCCATTTTAATATTAAACTAGAAAACATTTATGCTTATATGTTCTGGATGTATTTCATGCTATGTTAAAAAAATATTTACAATCTATCCAAAGAGCACACTTAAAATATTTTTAAATATTTCAAATCTAGGGAGCTAGAGAAATAGAAGAATTATTAATTCATTGTTATTATCATCAATGAAAACTGCACATACTGATCTGTACAATATTGCACATTTTTATTACAACACACTACTGTGAATCCAATCACTGGGGAATGCTACGAAGAAGAGAAATTATAGAAAAATTAATAAAAAACCCCTAACATTACAAGAAAGATTATAACCACGAGAATGTTCCTGCAAAACAAAAGCAATAACAAATAAAAAACGAATAGAAAATGTTTACAAGGTTATTTCTCAGCTGCCCAGCACTATAACAGACGATTTAAAACATATTTAATAATGTATGTACCAGAATCCATAGGTAGCAGGGGCTCAGCTAACACCCCTGATGGAGCAGACTGCAGGAAGGAACCCAAGCACTGCCCTGCACCATGGGGAACTCGAGGGGCAGGAGCCCTTCCAGCTGTCCCTCCTGCCCTCCTTTCCTTGCAGATAACAGAGGAACCTGGGCTTCTGCCATGATGGCTCCTCCCTCAGAAGGGAGATTTGGGATGGTTTTGCTCTTTCCTTCAGAAATGGTGCAGGAACGCCTCTTTCTGCGCTCCTTCACACCTCCACCTCCTGACAGTGCCCTCGGGATCACAGGATGGCCCAAGCTGGAAGAGTCCAGCAAAGACCACTGAGTCGAACTCCTGACCCTGCACAGCCCAGCCCCAAGGATGATTCTGATCCTACTGTCTAACTCCTGACCCTGCACAGCACAGCCCCAAGGATGATTCTGATCCTACTGTCTAACTCCTGACCCTGCACAGCACAGCCCCAAGGATGATTCTGATCCTACTGTCTAACTCCTGACCCTGCACAGCACAGCCCCAAGGATCACTCCAAGTGCTGTTTTCCCAACTGTCCTCGAGCTCAGGCAGCCCCGGGGCTGTGAGCACTTCCCTGGGGAGGTGTTCCAGTGCTCAGCCACACTCTGGGTGAAGAAGCTTCTCCCAACATCCAACCTAAACATTCCCTGGCACATCTTCAGGCCCTGAAGGATGGTACAAGGAGTCCAAGCTGTGCACTCAGTGGTGGTACACTGTTTGGGTTGGTTCAGCAAATATTCCCTCAGTTTAGGGCTAGAGACAACAAGAAGAGCATCCTTTGTTTGATCTCACTTGGGAGCTGCCTGTTGGGCCGTGCTGGTGGTGTACTCAGAACAAAAACATAGGAGATTTAGTCATCTTTGTAAGAATGGATTGATAAGCAAAAATAGAAATGTTAAAGTTTCCCATTCTTTTCCTGCAACTACTGTGAGAAAATATCTATGTATTATGAAAATCATAATATATTCTTCTTCACAGATAATGCTCAAACAGAAAATAAAACACTGAAAATATACAGATGATTTCTAGAATGGCAAGATTTCCCCAGGATTAATATGCAGGCCATACCACAGTAGTAAATATTCCTCAATGCATAAAGATATACACACAGAGCACTAACTCTCCAGTGAAAATAAGATTTTAGGAAATTTAATCTGTTTTTTCCCTAGGTGTGGGGCAAAAACTAAGTGGATTTTAAAAGAATGCTAAGATAAATTAAGACTAAATGTACATGTACAGATAGATGTCTTTATATTAAAGTAGCACAAAGTATAAAGCCAGAAAAAGGGCTAAAAAGGAATTTAGCTGAAGAAAAAGGACCTTGGGTAATAATTTATTGCCACAGATATGAACCTACAACTAGCACAAACACAGAAGGATTCCTATGCAAATAGGGAAGACAAGCTAGTCCTACTTTCCCTGCATATGTTCAATAAAAGGCAAACATAATATCATGGGACGAGTAAAAATCTCCTCACCAATTTTTATAGCAAATGCTTTAAAAAACGACAAGCATTTAAAATCCAGCACTCACAGAACAGAGAAACCAGCTGGGACATGTTCTTAAACGTGACACAATCCTTGCCTCTGACATTATCCTGTGAAACATTTACTCAGGGTCCGTGGCTTTTGATAACAGCTCAGCATACTGCTGCTCTTCTCCAATTTATTCTGCAAGTTTTTGATCTGCCTGCTGATTATCTCTGAGCCAGTGGTTCAGAATCTGACTTTTTCCATCCTGTGTATTACCACCAGCAAATTCCTAATGGAGGGAGGTCTCAGTGGATGATCCCACCTTCTAACAGCATCCTCCGTGTTCCTAGCAAGACTGAGACTGCTACAGCAAAACAACAAATAAAGGCTTATATGGCAGAATTCACTGCTTGCAGGGATGAAAAAGTGACAGTTTTTATATGCAACCAAGAAATAATAATCTTCTGATACCCAACAATGCTTTTAGACACTGAATTAAGCACAGTGCACACGTGCTTATCAAGGGACAGTGCTACACCAAGCATTAGTAGGCAAAAGAGATGCAGTCAAATTTAAGGCCTTCTTATTTTAGGACACATTTTTACACAAAAGCAGAGGACTGGTTCAAACCCTAACTCTAAGTAAAAGATTAATTTGCATCTGCCCTCACTTTGGGAATGGGTGTGAACTCTGCCATGAAGTTGTGGATGCCCCCAAGTTGTTGAGGAACAAGTTGAAAAGGGAGAAATACTGGAATTACATTTACATTATGGTGTTGTGTGAAGAACTTTAATAACAGTAACATGGATGGTGTGCCCTTGTACCATTCATTTTGTGGGAGGGACAATGAATATTTATTTATTTAGACAGACTCTAGAGTAATTTGTGGGAAATGTAGTAATTCAAATACCAGTAAAGGACAATTAACAAAATACAGAGTCATTCCTCATTCACATCTTCGCAAATTTAAAAAAAAACCACAAAAAACCAGTAAATATTTGTAAAAGTAACATAAAAATCAGCATCTTCCTCCTACTTTTAAAAAACTGGTATACTAATACAAAGGCAGGCACCAGAAAACGGAATAGACTAAGGCTCCAATAATAGGTCAGTACTTTTTATTTTGGCAAAGCTTAATGATTACAATTTCTGCTGATCTCCACTGTATATTATCATTTGTTCTTTTTCATTAGCTTTGACTCAACAGCAGTAGCAAAATGGGAAGCAAAGTGTGAATGCAAGAGAAACAGAGCTCTAATGAAATAAAAGTAACTTCCATTTCACCTAACATGTCTGCTAACAAAGCCCCTCCTCACGGATGTTGACTGAACATCATCTATTTGCTCTAAAGTTGAATTTAATTGTATTATTATTTTTATACACAGTTTATTGCCTAAAAGTCATGAGCCAGGACTTCTCTGCATTAGCTCTTGTGCAAACAGAGGAAAGAGGGGTTTATGGTCCAAAGAGTTTATATTACAATTTTTAATTTTTGATGAAGAAAAAAAGATAATCTGAATGAGGCATTCAGGCATTAAAAAAAAAAAAAGAAAAAAAAAGAAAGAAGCATTTAGCTATATAATGCAGCTCCTATTACAATTTTCAGCCAGCCTTCAGAAAACACCATTACCAGATACACTGAACATTGCTATAAAGTGACAGTAAAGAGGATGAAAATCTCTTTAGGTATAAATTCCCGAACCACTAACCTCAATGGAATAATGTCTATTTATAAGAGAATTCCAATTTACTACCAAAAAAAGGTTGTATCAGGATAAAAAAAAAAATGCAACCAAACAAAACCCCCACACACAGACAACAGACTGTAAATTACTAACATCCATTAAAAGAAATGGTTTTTTCCTATAACTGCAAAACTAATTTTACTCCAAACTATAACAGAAGCAGTCATTACCATTACTGCTCAACTGCTATTTTCTGGACCCAGAGTATCCCTGAAGGTTCTGGGTTGGTAAAAAAGAAATCTGGTGTTGTCTCTGTTCTTTTGCAAGAGCAGAAATATTGATTTATTTCCCTTTGCCTTCCCAAGATCTTTATCTGCTGCCTGTTAAAGGACATCTTTAAATTCAAAATACTATCCCTGTATCAGCTAATTTTCTAAGTTATTAAGATTGCACTCAGGTAAAATACATCATCACAAGTTCCACATACTGACACACTATGTTTATATAATTTATTGAAAACATTGGGTAGATGTTATTTTATAATAAAGTGTGATGGTAGCCATTACCCAAATGTATTTATTGTACTGATAGAGCTAAACAAGAATTCATCAATATTGAATTTTAAATATAACACTGAATTTGGACTCTGCTACAAGCCAATGACCAGATTCCCAAATGAATAACTACTACAGAAAGGAAAATGCATCTACAGAAACCTTGCAACTCATTAAATTGAATTTCAAAAGTATTTCATCAGAATTTGAAATTTCAGTTTCTAAATTAACTGCTCTTAAATGAAAACATTAATGGTCTGCTTCTGCTTCTTCATGGTAGACACCAACATTTCTTTAAACTCATTAAAATATATCCTCAAGATTAATCAACCAATAATTAAGAAGGTGTAAACATGATCACTATTCCCATTAAGTAATCCTTTGAACAAAAGAGAGAAAACAGAAATTGAGGGATTAAAAAGGTAATGGTTATTTTTAAAACTATGAAAGAAAACTTGGGTCTAGTACAAAAAGTATTAATAACCAACCATTTTTTCAGCATGATCATACACTAGTTTTGAGATTCATCTTTAAAGTTACTTTTAGATTTAATAATTATATGTAAGTGAAAATGAACATGCAGAGTGCTAACACCACCACTGGGTGATATCATCTGAGTCTATTATTCAGCAGAGCAGAAAAATATCAAGAAATAATTGTCCTGAAAACTCCCATTTTAATTGCTCTGCATAGTCCTGAGTTTTATGCCTCTCATATTAAAGGAATGTATTCAGTTCTGAAAGTGAAGCAAAATGGATCAGGCAGATCATAAAGAAATTATAAGCACTGAGCCAGGTTATGCTAAACCAATTTTCAAACAAATGGGAATTATTTTACTTTATCCAATGACAACAAAAGAAACACATCATATGTTTAGCAGAAGATGAATATTTCTGCTCAGGACCAAGATATGGGGAAGCTGTTTGAGGTTGGAATTCAAGGTTGGAGTAGATCAAGACAGCTGTGAGACCTGGGCGAGGCATCAGGCAGTGAGGAACACCAGAACACACCAACAGCTTTTAGTTTATACAGGAAAGGATCCGTATTCTGCTGTTTTCCCAACCAGAGGCATGATTACAGATAACATTGGGCTGCCTTACACTGATATTTTTCTAGTATCCCCTTCTTTGGCACATTTTTCTCCATCTCCCATCAACCTTCCACTTTATAGAACCAGCTACAGTCAAAAGAGATAAAGCAAATTTACATAGGCACTGGCTTTATGTTTTGAAATGCTGTGAAATTTCCAAGATATCACTTTAAGCATCCCCTTATTCCAAATTATGGAAAAAAATTATTTTATAGACACCATTCCTCCTCACCTCCCCATGTGCAGATTGATTCAAAACCACACCACAGCCTCCCTTCAAAGTGCTCAGGTTTTAAACTTGTTTGTATTGGTTCTATCAAACTTCTCATGACATGTCTAGTCTGTGATTTAAAAGGTATTTGACCAATTTTCATAAACTTAGCATCTCTGTGGTAATAAAGAGTTGTTTAAGTCAATCAGTGCTGTAATGGAGGATGAACATCAATGAGAACTTCAGGAGTCTGAAGTTATAATTACATATGTTTATTTCATTATCTGTTCCTTGTCATGTCAGAATACAAGTACTGGCTGCAGGACAGTAAAACTGGGCCTGACTGATTAATAAATGTGCTTTAAGTTTCACTGTGAAACTTAAAAGTATTGTTGCATTTATTTTTTCACCTGAGTGCCTGTCGTATAAAAGCTCATTTTGTGTGTCTATAAACCCTTGTACAAAATGCAGTTTTAACTTTTTAATAGTTTCATAAAGGGAGAAATGGGGAAATAAAAATATACATTTTACAAAAAAAACTGAGATGTCTTTTTTTTTAAATACAGAAGACACCACCTTTTCTTTCCCTATTCACCAGAACTTACAGCATGGCATAAAGTTGATTTAAGAGGTTTAAGTTTAGACTGGAAATTGTTTTAGATTCTAGACATGGTACAGGTATTTTCTAAGCCCACTGGAGAAAGCGTACTGGGTATGGTGCCTTGAAAAAACAACAGGAAAAGTGGATCCTGCCAGGATGAACATATTACATTGGCATGAGAAAAGGCCAGAACAATGCAGTTGACATCAGCTTAGCATCTGGGGTTAACTGCCAAAAACAATGCATTGCTTATTAGGATCTAACTGAAAAGCTGATCCTCTGTCCTGGCCCACATTATTCATTTGCTGAAGCCAAACAGGCTCTCCATCAGCTGTCTTGCCTTATGTTCTCATTTCCCTGGAAATGTATGGTAATGAAAGTCCTTCTAACAGATGTTTCTTTAGACTCATTAACTTTTGAATCTTCTTGTTCATTTTTCACACCAAAAGTTAGTTTATTAGAACAAACAATTAGGGGAAAAATAGAAAAACACAAAGAGCTTTTGTCATGATACTTAACTGCAGATAGTGATACTGAGTGAATGCATGCAGATGCTAATAAAGTATGAGACTTAGAAATTGTCTTAAGTGATGAGGGAGTTCCCCACGTCTCAAGAGACAAAGATACCCTGTGTGGCTTCCAGCAAAACATCATAAATCATCCCTTACCAGAGACTCCAGTAGCAACTGTCCTGGTTGCTGACAATAACTAAAGGCACAAAGCACTTTGATCATACTTGCCTGAGGGAAAGTTATTTAGTGAGCTAAAATTACACTGTAGGACTATATAAATAGTGCTACAGCAACCAGCACTGAGGAAAACGTTAAAGTCTTGATGAATTCACGAACAATGACTGAAATAAAGCCATCAGAAGAATGAATGAAACACAGCTATGCACAAGATTTACTTTATGACACATAGAACATCATAAGTGGCAGACATTATATATCAGGCAAGTGGTAATTCTTGTGGATGGTGTTGTGCAGGGCCAGGAGCTGGACTCAGGGATCCTTGTGGGTCCCTGCCAACTCTACTTCTTTAGATTTATCCACTGAATTACAACCTGAAATTCTGATACTAAGGGATGGTACAATTTACTTAAAAAAAAAACAAACAGCCAAAACATCACTGCAAAGCTATGTCATGACTCTTCATTACCATATACAAACTGAATAGGTCCACACTGGTAAAAGTTATGAGGGTTTTCCAATACTTTAATATAACAAATGAGATTAAATGAAATGTAAAATGTCATTCCTAGCATGAAGATTTTTTAAATCACATTTGTACTCCTACAAACCCCCAGATTAAAAAAAAATAATTACATGATCTTATTTGAAAACTGATGGTAACATGAAGCCATAAGCTACATAAACAAAAGGAAAGGGTATCTTTTCCAACTAAGCTATGCAGCAGATTTAAAAAACTAATTATTAAAAAAGAACCTCAGCCTTAAAATATAAGATAACAACAAGTGAAATGCAGCTACAAAAGCAACATCAGTCACTTACTTCAGATCTTCTAATGGAAACCAACACTAGAGAGTTTAAAAGTTCTAAAATAATGTACTGTTAACCTGCAATTCTTGCCATTCTGCTAAATAAGAGATATTTATGAGATGAGAAGAGCAGTGTAAAGATATATCATCAGGGGTAACCTATGAGCTCTGGTTATTATGGTTAAATACCTAGTTATTATTATTGAATATTCCATGGGCTTTGGAATTGATTGTCAGTCAGGATTTACCTGGAAATAAAAAGTGAAAGAAAAAAGTCTTTTCACCAAATAGTAACTTCTTTTTCTCTCTTGTGTTTTGGTTTTGTTTACCATCTGGAATATCAACCAATTGTATGTACCTGACAGTTTTCTAACATTTTATTATAATAAGCTCCTTCTAAGGAAATCCTTCCTCAGCTTCAGAAGCAGCTACAGGATGAATTTCCACCCCACCAGAAGAACAGCAGCCAGTTACATTTCTTTACAAAGCAAAATGAAGTATTTTGATGAGTAAAGGTGACAAAACACCACGCTGGTGAATGCCTGTGATGCATTTTGGAGTCACATAACAATTTCTGCATGTTTAAGTCTTGCTAAACAATCAGCATGGTTTGTTTTACACATTTACACATGTGTTCCCACCCTGAACAAAGCAGCATTGTGTTATCCTCAGTTGCTAAGAATCACATGCAGTAGCATTTCTCACTTGAATGAGCTAGCAGGAGATGGTGGGCCACACATTTTCCTTTGAAATACATGCTCTGATCACACAAAAATTCCAAATCTTTTACTGTCTTAGTTGGTCATCAGCTCACTGGTCAGATCACTGGGTAAATTTCAGACAAGGAAAACAAATGAGTTCTGTGTCCTGGGGCTTACTCAAACTCAATACATCGAGTTCATGGAATTACAAAAATGTTAGGCCTGCCAATGATAATGCTGCATGTGAGTAGTGCTAAAAAAGAAAGGCTGAAATAGCCCATTTTTATTGGGCCACACTCCTGCTGAACATCTGACTCACAAAGCAAATCTCTATCTGGTTATATACAGCTGTCAAACATCTTTGCAAGGACAGATGACTTATTTCAAGTAGTCTGTCCCATCTTTTTTCCAACTAAAATAGAAAAAGGCATTCACATTTCATAGTCAAGAACAAAAGTTCAAACATTAATTTATTTTTTTTTTAAATCAAGCAGACCTCATTTTAAGGGCAATTATTACAAAATTATGTCTGTCTGATTAGCAAAGCTTTAATGAGTGAAAAAAATGAAAACACCAGTTGAAGTGCAATTCTGAATATCAAATGTCCACAAAGTAAAACATCTCTAGTGAGGCACAGCATTGTAATGGCAGCACCTTTAAGTACCACTTAAAAAGCCCAATTTCATTTCCTCAGCACCGAGTGTATTACAGCCACAGAAATAAAAAACAAGTCTTGCCTGAAAGAGCTCCCAATATAGGTATAAATAATGGAAAACAGGTGAATATCACAGCATCAAGCATCACTGTTGGTAAATGGACAACAGGTTGGCAGTTACCAGAACTGAGTCATGAAAGCATCAAAGTACACTGTAGCTAAAATAGTATATTAAATATACACTGTGCCTGGGGACTGTTCAGAAGAAACTCTGCTTTTTCTTACAGTAGAATAATTGTAGATACTATGAAAACATCATAAATGTTCATAAATGGGAATTCTAGTCAACATTTCCTCTCTTTGCTTGGATGTAAGTGCCACTGATCAGTCCCCAGACTTGTGCAGACACAGAGGAACAATGTAAACCAGCAAGCCTCACTACCACTAAGCATGTGCACAGCTATACACAACAGAGAAGAAAAACATCTGTCTGCATTTTTTCCTCTTTTTATGCTCTGTTATATATTAGGCAAATGTGTGTGTTAAATTTAATTTTCACAGATAAATGTATAATATTAGGCTCTTAGCTTCACTGCCTAATGAAAAAGTCCCTCACTGAAGGGCAAAACAATAAATGTAGGATTTTGTTTTAAATCAGGCTGTG
Organism: Parus major; assembly: GCF_001522545.3. NCBI lineage: Eukaryota > Metazoa > Chordata > Aves > Passeriformes > Paridae > Parus > Parus major. The sequence goes on along the minus strand of NC_031775.1, from coordinate 27,125,264 downwards.
AAAACTGACAGGAACTTCCCTTTCAGCACACTTTGTATCAGTAGGTACCATGCTTGCAAATATTCCAGAAACTTATCTTGTCTGGATAATTTCTTTTCGTAGTTACAGAGAAATTAAATAAAAATGTACATTACTGTTTCCAAAGTAAACAGCCAGATATCTTCTCAGCTATTTCATTAAGCTAGAAACCTTGCAGAGGCATTTCTCAAAGGCATGGTTTAAATGGAAGTAATTTTAATGACAAAAGAAACTTTTCAGATCAGACATTTTATTAACTAATTTAAAACTTTTCCTGATATTCCTATAAAATCTCGAAGAATTCTGTAATTAATGATTGCTATGCCAAGAGAGGAATTATTGCAGATTATGGTGATCCTGTTTATTAAACAAATTATTTGTATAGTATTTAAAAAATACTTTTACTGCAGCTTGCCCTTTCTAACTCTTATAAAATTATCTGGTAAACAGGTGTGGCAGTAATAGGATTAAACTCTGCACAGCACTTCCTTTTGGCTATCTCTACTCACAGTTAAACCTTACTCCCCACTCATCTACTCATTATAGGGGCACATGTTCATCTCTCAGATTTGCAGCATGAGGAGTTTTGGTGCCTAACTTCAGAAAATTAGGATCATGTAGAGGTTGGTACATTATCTGTGATGCCTGATTTAGTCAGAAGCCAAGGCACTGCACGGCTGGCCTTGAGCTAATTGCAATCAAAACTAAAAATTCTACGAATCAAACAGAAAAGAAAATAATTGTAATTAACATGAACACAAGTGCAATCTTATTTCCAGAAGTATATTACCTCACAGAATTCCAGACCAAGTAATAGCACAGTGATGTGTTGTACTGAAATGAGGTGCTACCAGGCATTTTTTATCAAACAGTATTGTTAAATGTTTACAAATTAATCACAAAACTAAGCATTAAAATAAACATTCAAATCTTACATGTTTATTTGAAAATAAAGTTTAGTAATTCTAAAAAAGTAAATACTTTTTAAATGTTTACTTTGATAAAACTAATTGTTGACTAATTCTAGAGAAAATGTTGATATCTTGCAAACCAGGTGGCAGAAGAGTAAGACTAGCACAGAAATGCAGGTCATTTAAAATTAAATACTTTAATACAAAAGTATACATGAAGAAAACTCCATTAGCTTCAAAGACGTAATCTGTGATGTACTTTGCTGCCTCTCCTGATAAATCTATGCTGTGTCAGTTTTCATTCAACAGTTAATATTTGACTACACTAAATTAAATTACAGCATGATAGTTCACACACACATCTTCTTGCCCTTATTTCTTTCTATCTTAAAGTTGTCTCTTTCATCATAGTGAAATAAGACAATTATTTGTCTCAAGATCAATCTCTATTTTGTATACATTCGGCCTATCCCTTCCAAAATACATGGACTGGAACAAAACAGATCTCCTCCTTTTCTGATAAATTCCAGTGGCTGAGGATTCTACAACCTTACAATAAAACACAGTATACTTCCAATAATCCTTCAAATATCTAAATATTACAAAAAGCAGGTAGGAATTGGGTGGTAGCTGCTAAAATAAGTGCATCCTGTATTATCTTCTTGCTTTCCATTTTCTCCATGTGTGCATAATGCAACCAGAGGTCTGCAGGAACTGGGAGTGAAAACTGTTATCCTCACAGTAACTCCTTTCCATGCTGCAAAGCACAACCTCAGTGCTGGAGAGAAGTATTTTGTAAAGTATGAAGAAGTACACTTGTATTGAAGTTTTTAAGTCCATGCAAGTTTAAATTATATGGACTGTAAAGCCTGAAACTTAATCTTCTGTGCTTGATAATATCTACATCTTGACCTGGGATCTGTACTTTAAAAGTAAAAATAAAAAATTTAATAAAAGTAAAAAAAAAAATCTAAAGGGAAGTCTATTCTTAATAGGAGCAACACAGCCACTGGCAGCACAGGTGGGTCATGGAAAGGGAGAGCCCAAGACACTACATGGAAGAAAAAAATTAATATAATAGGATCCAGTAATTTGTTGTCATGGCTTACTTAGTTAAGGCCAAATTACTCATCTCACTTTACAATGTGAGCAGATTTGGGCCTGGTGCAACTGCAACTGAAGTGTATATTTGGAGATATTCTGCTCATTGAAATAGAATTGGTTCTAGAGGAAAAAAAAGGCTGTGATGTCCAGTTAGGAAATGTTGATTTCATGTCACTTCAGAACATCACTAAAAATCATAGCACGGATTACCTGTATAGTTTTGGATTTTATTTACTTTCTGTGAGATAAACCTGGATGCCTCCTGGCTATTCTGCTGACAGAGCAAAGCAAGTAAAATGTATCTTAAAACTTTATTAAAAATTGTTGTAGTAAAATATGAGACAAAGACCATTTACAAAAAACCTACAACATCCAGGTCTACTACAAACTGTTTTCCTGAGGGAAATACACACAAAATATTAAAGAAGAAACAGCCTTTTATGTAGGAGTTAATGGGAAAGAGCAGCCATGTCTTTAGGAGAGACAGATTGTGATTTATGTCTTAGAAGATCACCATTCTTCCACTGAGAACATTGCCTTGCCACAACAAAGACATTTAAAGTAGAGCCAGGAGGAACAACAGGCTACAAAAAGATGTGTAGATAACAGGACCAAAATCATACAAGAATTAAGGATCCACTGCAGACCCTGTACTCCTACAAAGTAGAAAAAAGCCTGGAAAGGCCAGGGGCTGTGTGAAGGCTCGTGTCAAACACCACCTTAACCTGTGTGACAGCCACCTGCCTGCACTCTGCCTGTGCAGCAATAACTGAGGTCCCTCTGGCCTCAGGGAAAAGGAGAAGGTCCCTGCAGCTTCAAGGAGTAGCTACACAAACTTGTATTGGTGTGGAAAAGCACAAATTCCAGTGTAAAAGCTTTAGATAACTACCCAAAAGCATGTCAAAACTCCACTCTTGTCCACGAAGCCTATTAGATCTCTAATCTGAGAACAAACTGAATCTTTTGTGAAGATCCTTACAGATAAGGATGGATCTCAAGTTCCCAAACAAGCAATGCCTGCCTTTCCTAGACAGAGCATTAACCAGCTCATTGTCATCCAAATCCATTTTCACAGACACTGCAAAGGCAGAGACAAAGGAGAATTTTTACTGATAAAGTTTAATGAAAATAAATCTCAGAGCCCCAGCACACTGAAGACAGAGGAGTCTATGCTGTATGTTCTCTTTCCCAGCAACATCATATTTTGTACATGATAGGTTCCACTAGACCTTTGAGGGGGAGGAAAGAAAATCCTGTCAAAATTATCCTTAAAATCTCAAAGAGAAACTAAGGATGTTCAAAATTACCCATAAAATTTTAAAAAGAAGCGAAGCATGTTCGTTTACAGAAAATGCTGTAACCCAGTCTGGACCACGGCTAGATAATACAAAGAACAAATATTATGGTTATGTCTCCTGGATAGGTCACTGCTTCAGAACAGCAAGATATGGATTCATGACCCTGTTTTTCTAAGGACATCTGATATATAGTCATGGACTACTAAAAAAACACCATGGAAGATATTTCATGTAATATTGTTCTCTGGATTCCCTAAAACCAGATTAAGTTTGAACTGCAATCCAAAGAGCTCCAAAGTTAACATAGGGGTCTAATGAAACATGGCTCAAATTAAGCAGAGTGGAAGAAGTGGGAGAAGCCTTATTTGTCAATACAGATCTCGCTTTCTGTGCCTCCCCATCTTAACTTCTGTATCCAAATCAGTTTAATATTCACTACACTTCAGCATCATTACATATTTCTCCAATTTTTCAAGACTGTGATCCTCTCTTGCAATGTAGCTGCTGCCTCCTCCAGCTTTCCTTGACAATTTCCTGAAGAGAATACATTCCATACCTACTTCTTCCATAGCCACAGTATCCCTTTACTTGTTACAGAAAAGTTTAATCTGGTGAAGTAGGAGATACCTCCCTCCTCTAGGACGAGGTGAGTAGCTGAACAATGTTAAGGACCTCAGTCCTTCCAGATCTCAGAAAATTCATGTTAAGGATAGCTCAAAACACAATGGTATAAACATCACTGCTTTAGGAAGAGAATGTTTGGAGTATCTAGCACCTAAGGCTACAACTTATAAAGCTTCAGATAAGGATCATATGATTCAATTATCAACTTCCTTATTCATTTATTACTCTATCCATGTGATATACAAAAGATTGAGCAGAAAATGTGTACCTTTAAATGTTTAATTAGAATACTTAAAGGAATTTTATGTGTATTTATATAAAGTGATTATTCATTATTATAGATATCATCATAAATTTCCTCATAAGTCTTAAAGCAAATACAAGTAACATTGAAATGCACATTATTCATTTTCAAATTGAGAAGCAAAACTCTTATTATTCATTGCAAATATAATTGTATCTTTTCTCACTTTAAGTGCAAAACTTGTACTAAAAGGAAATTATTAAAAATAATTTCCTTTATAAGAGAACAGTATAAGTTCTAATACATTAAGTATACTTAATGCATGCTGCCAAACCTTTGAAATAATCATGCAGAATTATTTTATATGTGACATGAAATTATTTTAAGCAAGTGACAACTGGTATTTAAGAATAATCAGGAACCCCTGATAACTGAAGACTAACAAAGATCTGGAAATTGAGTTAACATTGCTTTAATACTTCTTATATTCTCCATCAAATCTCAGGGTAAATTTAACAGCTAAATGTAACATTAGATCAGGGTAATGTTTAAAGTTAATTTCAATATTACAGATATTAACATAAAACAGTTTGATTTTCATTAAATACTATTTAGAAAAAACAACCCTCAGCTGAACTCATCACATCTTTCCCAAAGAAAACTTGAAGTACTTATTCAATTTGATTAATCCTTACTCTCTACATCTCCCAGCCCAGTGGAATCTTAGGTATTTGATTTCTTTTTGAACACAAGCAGACACTATAAAAGAATTTATGTTTTTTACAAACCACATGATCTTCCACTAAAAGGGGAGAAAACAGAGAATGACTTGGAAAAAGTATTGATTAAGCAACCAAAAACTGAGGATTTGGGTTTTTTTGATATCTCATTTCACTATATGAATTGGACTTCATTTTTCCTAAATCATCACTATTCAGTCCTGACAGCATTTACATCAAGTTTCCTGTAGACACTTGGAGATATTTAAACTTGTAGGGTAGCTGAGACAGAAAAACGTGCAGAGTCTGCAGCAGGAGGACAGGGAAAAGCTGTGATGTTCCACACCTTCTTCACTTAAACTAAATAAAGTCAAAGCACCACACTCCTATGACAGAAATGATACAGACCAGAGGGAACAAGGGCTGTCTGCAAATAATCACCTTTATGGGACAAGTGGAAACTAGACATTGAGCCAAAATGTCACATGACATACTGTCATGTTCAAAAGTTACCTAAGTTCTTCCATTTCTGTTTAATTGAATTTTCCTCATATATGGAAACTAACTACACCAGACTCCTTCACGTTCACAAAACTGGCCATAGAAGCCTCTTTAAAAAGCATATGTATTTCCTTTGTATTTTACATGAAAAGGAAAATTTCTCTACAGGCCAAGTCAAAACACCTGAATCCAGCTCCTGTTCTAGGTGAACTTCTAGAGGAGCCTCTCAGCCATCACCAACTGTAGGTTTAAAAACACAACAAAGCACAAAGAAACCTGCTGGTACAATCACCCCATAACTTTCCCAGTTACTTTTTGATATTTTTTTCTTTATATTTGAGCTAGCTTGAGATTTCACTCTCTCTTCTCTTTAAGCCATTCCAATTCATATCTATAATTAAATTATTCTTTGGCAAAAAATAAAAAAAAAAAAAGAAAAAGGAACTTTGCATGACTGCCTGCTGCTAAGGGCAGTAGTCATCATTTGCTGTTATTTGATCCAGATAAGATTTACCCTCAGTGAGAACCATTAACAAGACAGGCTCAGAGGTTGTGATGCTCCAGAAAGTAGTAACTTAGTAATCAGAGCATGCTGCTCCAGATAAGACAGAGAAATAATTCTAATTGTGGTTTTCTATCTATCTTACTCATGCATCAGTCTTAAAAATTAAAAAAGGCACATGACTTAATAAAAAATCCTCTTCTAGACAGTGAATTGCACTGAAGTGTAAGATTCCAATTTTTCATTTTCAAGTTTTCTTTGCTTTTATTAAAAATACATGTCATGTTAAACTTGGCATTTAATTTCCCCTGATAGCTTATAAAAGTGAGAATCCAAGAGAAAAAAAAAAAAAAAAATCACTTGGGCTGACCTGAATAAATTTCTTCTCTGTTTCTAGGAGTGTCAATGAACAGCAACAAAATTGACAATTTCAGTATTTCACAGAACAGTAATTAAAAATGACTGGAACAAATAGTTGAGCTGAGTTCTAGCTTTGCAAATATCAACAGCACAGATTAAAACACAACCACAGAACTGTGTGAGCACATCCAGTAACTCTCAGGATTCTGTTTCTCACTAATGTGGTGAGCAGCTTTTAACTCGACCACTGCAGCTCTCTCACCTGCCTTAACAAATGCAATCCTGGCCCACTTACACCTATTCAAGGCATTTCTAGAGAGATCATTATCTTGTCATCACTTTGATCGTATCACCTTTTACTTAACACCCGGGTTCTCCGTTTCCCTACCATTTCAAATACATTTTACTTGCCTTCAATTTCAAAATCCCTTGAAATTTCTTCTCTCCTGTCTAGCTCTTTTCATATGTTATCATTATGGGTACTAAATCATTAATGCTGCTTTCTGAAATGAGAAGACCATTTGCACCTTCCCCTACACTATCCCTTAGGCTACCCAAAAACTTCACCCCTTGAAACTTTCCCATCAACCCTTAAAATGCATGTCTGACACTGTTTTCCAGAAACCTGGGCTAACAAGGTCACTGGTGTGCTGAGCTGAATGAGCAGTATCGATTCTCACACCATCACAATCTTATCACAGAATCATCAAGGGTGGATGAGAGCTTCAAGATCATTTAATCCAAATATGAACCCAGCACTGCCATAATTATCCCTAAACCACACCCCCAACATCCAGACACATCTTGAACACTTCCAGAGACAGTGACTCCACCACTTCCCTGGGCAACTTATCTCAATGTCAGACTGCTCATCCCATGAGAAAAAAATACCATAATATCTAACCTGAACCTTTCCTGCTGCAACTTAAGGCCATTTCCTCTCATCCCTTCACTTGAGACATGGCAAAAAATCCCAAACCCTGCCTCACCCCACCCTCCTCTCTGGAAGCTGCAGAGAGCAATAAGGCTCCCCTGAGCATCCTGTTCTTCCAGCTAAACACCCCCAGCTCCCTCAGCCACTCCTCAGATTTGAGCTCCAGACCCTTCCCCAGCTCCATTGCCCTTCTCTGGACACGTTCCAGCACCTCAATGTGTTTTTAGAAATGTGGGGCCCAAAACTTAACAGCGCTTAAGTTGAGGCCTTACCCAACAGAGCACCCTCCCTCTTAGCTCTTCAAAAACTCGTCTGTTTAAATGCTCTGTCAGACACAAACCAAGCTGATGCTACAGATTCATACTTAAAAACCAAAAATGCTATGAATATTGACCATTGAGAATCCCAGATATTGAGACTTTATTGTCAGAAGAAAACCTCAGCCTTTAAACTCCTTTAGTACCTCATATTTGCTACAACGATTCAAGATTTGGCACAAAATACGTGAAGGTACAGCAAATAAAAAAATTCAAAACTACAACAGGCTGTTCACACAGAGATTGTTTTGAATTTTGTGTGATGTCTGTACCTTAGATCTAATGAATTTACTGCATGAAACTATGAAGAATACATTACTTTATGCCACAACAGTAGAGGAGAACACAGACAAACTGTAACACTTGTAAAATGAAAGCACTGTCTACCCTAGTCCCTGTAATTGTAGAGGGCAGGACTTCCAGTCCACATTCATTTAAACACCTTGCAGCCTCAAGTTCCCATGACAGATCCTGCCCTTTAATAAAATCAAGTTATTCCTTTTAAATGTTATTGGCATTTTATGGGCTGTTAAAAGGAACAGAGATCAGAATGTTTATATTGCTCTGAGTCTCCCTGATTGTGTCCCATTCTGAGAACCACCTGCCTGACGAAGCTTTGATCCGGGATGCATCTTCTGCCAATAATTCAATAGGAAACAAACATGTTACTGTTGTATTAAAAACAGAATGTGTACTGGGACCTAAGATTATTGGTCAGTGCAGGAATTTCCAGGCATCTGGTCTGTAGCTCACATTGCATGCAGTGAATTATATCCCAGTAATTGAGAATGATGAATGATTTGACCCTCTTAAATATATAATGAAGGAAAAAACAGCACAGTGAGAGCCAAGATTTAGGCAATTTTAGCCTCCAGGAAAAAACAGTTGTAACCCATCACCACCTACAAATCTCAGTGGGTACTTTGGTGAGGTACTATGTCATGTACCTTGAGTAATACATCTTGCATTGTGGGCAAGAAGAAACACTAATATTGATCTTCTGCACCATGAAAAACCATATGTAATGTCAAAGAATTTAGAGGTTTACACAATAAGGTTAAAAAACCCACTTAATCTATTGCTTGGAGACTTTTTTTTTTCTGTACAGCATTTTTATAAATCCATATAAAAGGCAGAAGTATTAAAATAAGTGTTACAAAAGACTGTTAAATTGGTTTGATACAATTTAATGTCACAATGGCAAGATAATACCTCTTTCTGCAAGTATCTCTGTAGTACTACTGTGCCTTTATGAAAATACCCAGTCAGCAGCATATCCTGAAGTTAAAAAGCAGGATAATTAGTAATTTCATGCTGGCATTTCACACTGGGATATCCTGCTGTGGTAAGAGACTGTCCAGGACCAACCTCCCATTCACACAGATCCTGGAGTCAGAGGTCAGCTCACTCTTGTTATGGTTTGACTCTCTTTCCAGCTGGCCACCCTCCTTCCTCCTTTCCACTGAGTGGAAACAGCAAAATGCAGAACCTCTTGGGAGACTTTGGAAAAGTCTGTCTGTAAAGCTGCAGAGTTCAGTACATGAATGACAAGGCAGCTTACGGAACTTGGGGGCATCGGCCTCAATTTATCATTTTGCAACACCAGATAAGAGGGAAAGAGAGTGAAAGTTCATATACCATCCCAAAAGTTTTATTTAAAAATACCATGCAATAGTGTTTGGGTAGTTTGGTTTGTACAGTAAGGGAGTGAAGTGGAAAGCAGAGAAACTGAACTGATAAAAAGAAGAAAGCTAAAACTGAAAAGAGTTTAAAATTACTAAGATGAAATCCCCCTGGTAGTCTTCCTTCTTTTAGTTATTTTGGTGCTAAAAGCAATTTCTGGTGGGTTTAACTGGTCCTTATAGAAATTCACATGTCTCATTTGTTGGTGGCTCAGAGATGTGCATGCCTAGCACAGGAGAAGATGAGCTTGTGCACAGTCTGCGTTCTGTTCTGGCACAAGGACTGGATTTAAATATGAATGGGCAGCTCTCCCGCAGCTGACAGGAGTGCCCACTCCCTCCACCACTGCTGCAGAGATGTTACCACCAGCTCCAGGGTCCCATTTTTCACAGCAGCAATTCAGAAAAATGCATATTTATAACATTTTAACAACGGAACGAGTTAAAGCACAAAACTCTTGAATTACAGAGGAAGCGGCGGACACCATTGGGCAGAGCCCTAATTCGATGCATCTGTATTGTGTTGTGGGCTCCATTGTCGGGCTCCATCCTGCTCCGTGGCAGGGTGCTCTGAAAGCCCTACATTTGTGCTCTGAAAGCCCTACATTTGTGCTCTGAAAGCCCTACATTTGTGCTCTGAAAGGCAGCAGCTGCTTCCCATCTCCCCCAACATCTGAAGAGTTTTACGTTCAGAGCACTCAGAGGCCAAGAACACACATCTCTGATACTGGCTGAGGGGGAGAGGATTTCTCTGTTGTTCAGCTAAACTCCTCAAATAAGGGAGGATTTGCCAAGGAGACACACTGTGCTGCTAAACACATACTCCAGTAGCAAGAGGCGGCACAAAAATTTACCAGTATTTCTAAATGCTGTGCTAGATTGGTGAAACTTGGTGTAGCACATCCCTATTTTCAACACCGGGAGCTAAGAATGATAGTTTTTTTCCAGAGCATTTTCTAATACACTAGTAAATACAGAACAAAAGAAAACAACTGAGGAAAGTAACCTCTAACCTATTCTTATTCAACGAGTTCTTATCCATTGTTATGGTAGGCTTTTTCTTGCTATTTCTGATTTGTAGTTGATTTACCTTTTTTTAACAGAACATTTTACCCAGGTGTCTTGAAGGACACAGCTATGAATGAAACAAAGATACATCTCACTTTTCACTAGCCGATTTTCCTCATGATCTTGAACTTTCATGTCAATACCTTTCTTATTCAGCCATTAATCAATTTCCCGCACAAATACCTTTCTTTCTTCCCAGCTACCCCTGACACACAAATCTGTAAAACATATTCAATATCTTCTGTAAACTCATCTCCATTACCCAAAAGTGATCCTTGCAAAGATTACAGAAAAATAATCTTGAAAAGAGAGAGAAGAGATGAAGCAAGTATTTGGAACTAAATTGTGTGTTTGTGTACTATCATGCACCATTTTTCCTCTCATTTCCTCTGCCTTTTTAGAACATGCATGTTGATTTGTTGCTACGTAGAACCTGGCACCATGGGACTTTCAAAGAACAAGTCTGATACTTATTTACTAGCACAATGCAAACAATGTTGATGACTGATTAAAAAGAAGTTTGCTGCAAATGCTGTATTTACATTCCTGGTCTCAAATCTGGCATCTGCCAGTGTTGTACCCAACCCTCTTAGAAACGAGCACTCCTGAGATGTTATTTACCAAAGTCAACTGAATACCCAAACATTATGACTGTTACTATGTTTTCATCATATTATTTTGTCTTTTTTTATTTACTCTTTTGTTATAAACACAAAAGCAATATTGTCTAGATGTGAGAAAAGGAAGTCAGATGCTAACAAACACCACCAAACAAAAGCCTAAACAAAACCAACCACCTGGTAATTTACCCGTTTGTGCATTTTACCCAGAAGATTTTGTAATTCATAAATGAATGAGAAGCTACCAGAGTTCTATTTCTACAGGCTTTTATGCTAATTGAGCTTGGTCTAAACATTTTCATATTTCACATCAAGTATTCAATGAGGTGCCAAAGCACTTTGTTAACAAACTTATTTCCCAGATGTGGCTAAAGCAGGGACAGAAGGCTTGAATGTTCTAACATACCTAACAATTCAATTACAGTTATCTTATGGTGCCATCACATATTTTTCTTCAACAATCAAACAACCTCAGCTGGAAACTCTAAGCAATAACACAAATAAAGGACCATCTGGCAAGAATAATTAAGGAAGGCTGGAAATAAAACATTAATTAGTTGTGTAGTCCAAATGACCTTCAAAGGCCTTATGATGAAATTATATCCAAAACAGATAATCCTTTATTTCATGTTACAGTTATATTTAACTAAGCATGAATAAATAATAATATCATTTTAGGACGCTATTACTCTGTTATTGACTAAAACTGATTTTGTAATTGTCTTATTTTTCTATAACAATAAAATTAGAATGGAAAGCAACCTACACCAGTTTAGAAGGGCAGCCTTGGTTTTCCCCTGTTTCATATCAATGAGACAGATAAATCATGCTTGCCTCAAAATTTACATAGGAAAGGGACAGAATGGTTTGCCAGGACAATATGCATAGAGCTAATTGCTTTTAAATAATTTACTTTTTTTTCCCCTCATTTCTGGAAGAAAAAGAATGGAAGTCAACAATTACTTGCTTTCTGATTTATGAAATTAAATGAAATGCCAAATACTAAGGCTTCCTAAAATCTCTTCTGAACAGAAAGATAACTGGCTATCACAAACTTAGGGAAGGTATCTGCTCCCACCTTTCAAAAGCTTTGCTAGTTTTACTAATGACAAGTTAGTTGCAATTAAAAGGAATAAAAAGGAATTTTCCAGTGTAATCTGAAGACAGGTGATGGTGGTCTTCATGATCCTCAAAGCAATACAGTGTGAAAAAGAATCTTTGAAAAAAATATAACCAAGTCATTGAAAAGAAAAAAAAGGGCTCAGTACTTCCTCTGTTTTTGTACCTTATCCAAACTGCACTTAAAATGTGTGTATGAATTATTAACAAAGTTGCATCTGTATATTTTCTGAGTTTGTTTTTTTAGTTGCACATTATTGGAAAAATATGCTAAGGCAATAGATTTTCAAAGAGGACTATAATTAAGACACATTAATTGCTTTATTTTATTATTGTACAGAACTGCCATTCAGCCAATAAGAATAGAGTCTTCATTATTTGGTGGAGTCACCTTCTCCTCATCCCCAGGCTACAGGACACGAAGCAACTGAATGGATTATCTTGGAGCACGGCCAAGAGCACATCCTTTAGTTACAAGCCAGACAATGACAAAGCTCCTGAAAGTCCCAGACATCATCTGGATAAGCAGGCACGGGGGACAAAATCATCCTTTGGGAATCTGAAGACCAGATCCACTTATGGAGACCCATTACTGACAAAAGAACCCCGGGAGTCCCCAGGGCCACCCAAGGCCAAGGAAAGCCGGATGAATTTTTTGCTGATAAATTGTTTCCACTACTGAGCTGTGCCTAACACAGCATGTTGTTCACTTGGTACAAAGAGTACCAAGATCAGAAAGAACGAAAACACTTTTAAGTACCCTAGAAGTATATTCATTTTCTCTAAAATGCCTTTCTCTGCTGTCATTCCTACATAAGGAAGGCAAAAGCAATGAAGTGGTCAAACATGATACTGATAAAATGAAAACCCACTTAATTTATTTTATGCAAAAGATGATGATTCAGGAAAATGCTAACTATTTCACATCAGTCACTCAGTTCTGTCAGAAGAATATGAATTAGCAAGCCAATCTTGATGACTGGATCTAAAATGTGATATGGCTAAGGATTTCTTGGTATGGGGCAGTAACTCCACTGGGTTTAAGGGTACTCAATTATAAGATTTTCTACATACTATTTTCTTACTAACCAGTGGTCAATTAAATTCACTGTTCCAGGATGATTTCTAGGAGCTCTAAATGACTGAGCTTAACTTCTAGGACAGTGCAAGCCAATCTAAATCCAAACTCATGTATTGCTAAGCCTTTGAACCATCCAGTTAATAGGTCGCTGCTTAATATGGTGGATTGAACATAAGCACTGCTAGAGGAGCTAAAAAACTGCTTCTGCACTGCATGAAATGGAAAAACCTGTCTAGGTGAAGTCCTCTGAGCACAGCAATGATCATTAGCCAAAAATAATAAAAATTGATGGTAATTACAGCATACCACGCATCAAAAAATTGGAATTGTTAAATATGCTTTAATAGCTGAATTGTTCCAATAAAAAGTACAAAGTGGTTTTATGCATAACTTTTCCCTGACAAAACAGCTATTAAGCATTTTTCACACTTTCACTTCACACATACATTTCAGGTGTCATTAGCTGTGACCTAGTAACAGGAAAACACTAAATGGCATTTGTCAGAGCTGACAGTGCAGGGGAAATAAGAGAGGCAGGTTTTTACCCCCTCTCTCTGCCCAGACTGAACCTGTGAACTGCAGTGTGGAATCAACACCTCAGACCTTATTCTGTCCAGCTCTAACTGGAATGGCAGCTCTCATTCTTGTGCACAAGTTTGAGATATTGGACTGAAAAGTGACTCATACAAAATTCTTACTTAATCTCTATATGATCTTGTAACTTTCATGGGGTAAAAAAAAAAGATCCTCTTTTGTATGACAAATATATACACACAGATGTAGATCTAGGAACACACTATAGTGATGTTACAGTTACATATGGCACAAGATCAAGTGTCTTATCTCAATTTTCTATCAGAGTTCCTCAACTGACATCACCAGTGCTCTATTCTTTAAAGATTTTTCTCTTTTCCTTCTTACCTATGAAGAATGGGAAAAAATCCAAAATGAAACCTAAGAGTGCTGGAAATTTTCCATCTATTTATTAATTAATATTAAAAATGTGGGGTTTTTTTCAACTTCTGGAATTGAAATTCTGTAAACATTTCCATATTACTTTGATTTTGAGAGACTGATATCCAGAAAAGCTCCTAAGTGACAGCTATCTCAATGTCCTTAAATATTTCAATAATCTAAAATAGAATTTCTACATCTCTTCATCAGTAAGAACACAAATGGAGGTATCAGTAAAATAATTCACAAAACATTAGCCATATATATTTAACTAGTCCCAACACATGTCTTTAAAATACTGTAACTGAACTAGAATGCTTATGCTTTAAAATAACAAAATTAATACAATTTTATACTATTCTAACATAATAGTTATTGCTCATACTGTCACAGAATTTCCCATTTTTCTAATGGATTTTTTTTTTACCATAGAAATTCACTGAGGCAAAAATGGAACTCTTTCACCCACATCCCAAAGGTTTTCAATTTTTTTTTATAAATACAAATTTTGTGGAATAAAAAACAGTAAAAAAGATTTTCTCATAGTGGAAAATATTATAGATCTATATTCTATCCACACAGAAAATATCAAGTTTTTTTTTAGTTTGAAACCATCACACATCCATAATGGTATCAAAATATGCAAGAGGAATTAAATATGCAGACCACAGCTAGAACATACTGAGAAATTTAAAAAAAATAACTCAAGGGCAGATGCTTAAACAGAACACAGTCCAAAACCAAATAGTTTGGGCCAGGTCCCTGTTAACTGTAAGTATTCTAATTACAGAGACAGATGATGTTTCAAATGAATGTAAGCCACTTTGGCTGAGGTACAATTCCTAAATGTTGCATAATTTTATTTTGCCTTTTAACATTTACAACAAACAGTCACCACTAAAGAAAATTCTACCAAGAAGTATTATTTTCCTGTTTCAGGAAGACTAGCATATACTTTGTGGTACTGCACCTGGAGCACTGGTCTCCAGTTTGGGACCAAAAACCAAGGTTATTCTCTGTATCCCACCACTTTTCTCCCTCTCCTTCATCTTTTTTTTTTTCCCATATTTATTTTGGTTTGGTTTTTGTTTTCTGGCCAAATAATTTACCATAGCAAGGAACCACAAGAGCTACATGCTCCCAAAAAGAAAACAGCAGGGCCTAATCCATAAGGTCAGCTGGGATTCCAGGTGGTCCCTGATACAGCCCCACACTCCAGCACAGCAGGGTTTGTTCCCAGAGGGAAGAACCTGCTCCTGCTCATGTCCTTGTGTTTTCACAAAAGCTGCAGAGTTCTTCCTTGCCAGAAATGCTCTGGTTCTCTGTTCCAGTAAGGCACTAAAATGTTCCTCACCCACAGACACTGAATTAATTCAGCTGCTCAGACAATCAACAGGAACAGACCTTCTGGGCACCAGGGAAATGAACTCTTCTGCCACAGGTGGGAGTCAACACAGACTTCACTGAGAAATGGATATGTAATCTGGGAAATATTGTCCACAACACACCAGCATAACTACACATTCACACATCTTACAAATGGTCACTAATTTTGTCTTTTCCCACCGAGACCAAACTGCAGATATCCACAGATGTCAACAGGAGCTAGAGAAACAGAGAAAGAAACAACTTCCATGGCTATTATGAAAAGATGTTAATCTCCCTCTGGAATGTTATCTGTCAATCCAGTAATTTCAATGAAATCTATTATTGATGAAGTTACAGTTTCCTGAGATCTTGGATATCTTAGGGTTAGCCCTCTTCTGAATCCTAACAGAATTCTTGTGTTCAAACAAAACTTCTTAAAATGCTCCATAAGCCTTTAAAGAAGTAATTTTAATAACAGTATTTTATATGGTGCTGAGAATTACAGAAAGAAAATTACTATTCAGCAAGAAAAATTAGTATCTGGCACATTAGCAGAAAGCCCACTGCAGGATCTGTGCAAGGTAATTTGGCAAGATTATTCCTTCTGGATGGAAGAGTTGATGGGCTCTCATTAATGAAGGCACAGGGATGGTGTGACACCTTCCAAAGAATTCTGTACTGACAGAAATCTGCAAGCCAACAAATCACCCCAAAAGTCCACTCTTCAGTCTTCACATTGTTCCCCTTGAGGAAGGGACAGACTAGCAGCCAAATTCTTGTCTACCTCATCTCATTTCCTTTTGGGAAATTTAAATTTAGAGTAAATTTAATAATTTAAATAATTCAATTTATTAAATAAATAAATAATTTAGTAAATTATTAAATTTAATAATTTACTCTAATGCTTTATTTCGATTTTCAAGTGTCAGCCTGAAATGGGTTCAGCCTTCTTAAAAGTGGATGAGTCCACAAGCACTAAAATAGATTAATCATATCACAACTTGCAAATTTGATTCAGCTTTCTTACATTATTGGTCTGCATCAGAATCTGATATTTTCTAGTCTCATAACACATTATGAAGCAATTGCTTCATAAACTGGAAATACAAGATATTTTGTTAATTTTGCAGATAAATTATCAAAACTGATGTGTATACGTGATTAAAGTGATAGATAGTCACTGTGTGCAATAGTAACTCTGCAACTAAAAAATTTAATTGTGGCATTTTTAGTAAGTTACTTTCACAAATGAAAGTGAAGTTAAAAAACATTATATTAAAAAGTAAGCACTCAACCAGTTTCCATTGAACTCATATCCTCTGAGTGGTCGGTTATAGTCTGTACATTTTCCCAGTGTAAAATGATGTATGATCACTTGATTTTTCTTATTTCAAGGAAATAAAGTTTTTTAGTCCCCATAATTTTGTCAAATTTTAATTAAGATAATTTTTTCCACATTTAACACTTCAAAGTGGATTTTTTCCAAGAGTGCATACAGTTCAGATAAAATCTATTATTTTTTCCTAAGAATTATAAATACACATTTTACCTGCACATGAGAAACAATCTGACTATTCTTTTTAGTAAAAGAGGATCCTGTACTTTAATACCTCAGAGATAAACTAGAAATTTGTCAAGGGGGAAATGAATATTATGAATTTTGATTTTTCCTGAGAAAAAAACTTGAAATGTGTGATCAGGTTATAAGAGTATCCTAACACCAATATAAAGGACATAAATTATGTAGGAGCTTGAGCAACCTACATGCAGGAGTTCTTAGCTTTGGAACAAGGTTCCTTGAGTCTTTTGAGGTCTTTTAACATATGGGTCTGCATTAAACTCTCTCTATAGCACCTGTGCTCAGCAGTACACCAGTGGCAGAGTGCCACGAGTCTTTCATGTCATGATGACTCTTCTCTAATTGTAGATTATTTCACAAAACAAAATGGTCACTTCCTTCACTTGTCTGTTACAAATTCTACTTTCTTTCCTCTTTCACACAACTTTCTTTCCAGACAGGTGTGCCAAGAGAGTCTCAAATCTCTATCCAGGAGACAATACATAATCTTACAGAAATCTTAATACATATCCCTCTTGACTCTGTTACTGTATTGCTGTAATATTCCTTTACTAAGAGATTCTGATTTTCTTTGCTTCTATTAAAACTACATGTCACTAGGCAGAGCAAAATTTCCACTTTTGGAGTGCACAATACTTGAGGAAGATCAAGACCAAGGCAGCAGACGTTTCTCTCAGATAAGATCAATATCAAGGATCCTCTGGAGCCCTGGCAGCATTTTAAAGTGTGGCTGTTAATGGTTGCCAAGAGAAGTATGAGGGGAGCATCCTCTTGCAGAGTAAATTCAGTGCAGTTTATAACTCACTCTCCTGGTACATGAGAATATTTTGCCCTCTCTCTGCCAAAATCAACACCAACAAACAGGTAGGGAAAAGCTGAATACCTGTGACAGTGTCTAAGGGTGGAAAGCAGAGAAAAAAATCTGTCCCATAAAAGACCTTCCTGAATACCACATTTTATTATGAATGTAATTACTTATACTCCATAATACTTTTCTGTCAGAAAATTATATTAACATTTTTGAATTCACAGTTTTACCTGATTTATGCAAAATACATATGCCTGATTTTGATAACTTAATGAACTCATTCTAACAGCTGAAACATTAACAGCTGTCATTTTTGACTTTACTGAATTTTAAATAATTATTTTTAATGCAACTAATTTTATTTTATAGCTTTGCAATGTAATTCAATTCAAACGTGTCCTGAGGTTTCAGAGTGATTACAGCACAACCCATCACATCCAACAGTCCCAAAGAGGGCACAGAGAACAAACTCCTCACAGTAAAATTTTTCCCCAGCATCTCATATTTTGTCAAAGTAAACTCACATAATTAATCTGAGTTGTGCACCATGGATATTTAAATCCAACTCATTCTGACTTTTCATTCCCACAAATATCAGTGCCAACACATCCAGTGCTCTCTGCTAGCTCTGAGAACCCATTTATCTTTTACAGTGCATTGGTGAAATGCTAATGCTAATGAGTCAGATCCTGCTTGGTGAAAACCATAGATGTCTTTCTGTTAACTTAGAATCCTGCAGAGTTTCTACTTGAAAAGCATTTTCATTGCTTGTTAACACTGGCAGAATTCAAAATGCAGTGATTTGATGAGACAGCTGCTTTCATGATTAACAAATTAAATTACTTATAGTTTATGTTAGCCTACAAAGGGACACTCGTGAAGAAATTTGTGAGTGTTAATTTACATGAAATAAGTCACTTTTACAGGAGACATCCCACATCAGTTATCATAAATCCAAAATACTGTGTAGCTCCTCTAGTATCATACCCAGCTCACCATGAAACAGTGAAATAGAGAACATTTCATCAAATCAGCTATTTAGAAATCTGTTTCTAAAACTTAGTCAACATTGGTCCCAGGGGAACACTTTTTTAATGCTCAGGTGATACTCAGCTGAAGCTCATTCTCTTTTACGCTTGCTTCCCTTCACTATTCAGTGAAGGACCAACTAACATAAAAATGTTTCGTAGTGAACTACTTTTTAGACATTTTTCTCACAATCATCCAACAGTTTGCCCCTAATATAGCCTAAATTACAAAATATAAATTTCAAAGTTACATAGCCTTCCTAAGAAAAAAGAGTCTTTAAGAAAATGCTGACTGCAAAAGAGTGAGAAGCAAGATAAATGAAATGTCCTCATTTCCATCTCCTCAACTCATGTAATTTACATGTAAACAGATAGAAGCAAACCAAGAATGATTTATATTTTTTTTTAACCACTTGCTGTCCAACCTTGCAGATGAACAAAAACCACTGTTCCCACCACCTTCCCAGACCACATGTACACCACTGCACAAACACTTTGTGGAACACCCTCATAGCTACCAAACTTCTCATGGGGATATGGAAGGTTGGTCAGTGCCAGCACAGTTTAAAGAAGTCTCCCCTCAGCTGCTGCCCAGAGCATCTTGAGGAGCCAGGTGGAATAAACAAGTAATGACAGGTTAAAGGTAGCAGACACTTACTTTTTCCTTGGTGAAAGCCACCTCGGTCAACTGACCCCTCTTAGCCAAAAATAATTAGCCCCACCTCAGCCTCACTGACTTAAACAGCAAGCCCAGATGATTCTGAGTGAAACGAGCTAAGTGAGCCCTGGCAACCCACTCAGCACAACTGGGAGCAGGGTAACCCCCAACAGACTGCAATGAGGAGCAGCTGGATTAGAAACAGGATTGAAACCTTTCCACTGGCACAGCTGGACCAGAAATATATCTGAAAGACAGACCATCATCCTGAAATGAACAATCAATAGTGTGCATTCCTGATGTGGTCATCTGATTCTCAGCAACTCACTCTGTAAATAAGATTAAAAATTTAAGTTAAACTTTTCTCTATTACACCTCTCAGGCATACCTATAGTGTCAACCAAGTAATCTTTTAATTGTTCCATGTCTTAAAATTCAATCTCATATTGTGTGTACCCAAGTGAAATTTAAAGTATTGACAAATAACATTAATTTTGCTTCCTTCAACACAGATGTGAACTGTAAGCTTTCAAGCATACAGCATTGAGTGTAGAACACTATAATTAAGAACTATGTATTAGAAACAAAATTATTTTTGTGATCTCATATTAGTTTTCTTTCCTGTGTTACTCAGTTTGTATTAGTCTGCTTATTTAACAACTCAATCTCATGGACAATTAAACAATACTCACAGAGGTATACGAATGTCCAAACCAATCAGTTCCACATTATTAAACTCTTCTTTCATTGTTTTGTTGCATCCTGAATTACACAGTCAATACGGTCTCCTCAGTAGGGCTACACTTTTGAACACATTTTAGAAATAAAATCTCAAACTTGATAGATTTCACTATCAGAATAAATTGCAGCTGCTCTTTTAAGTGTAAAGCAAGATTTTTAGTTGTCTGGGTTTTTTTTCCCAAGAAGTTCCACAGTGTTTCCTTATTTCATTTCTGCAGTGATTTAAAAATTGCAGAAATAGAATTCTTGAAATCATTGCTGTCACCTCAGAGGTATCAGTTGATGGTAAAATACAAACTCAAATCTTCCTAGCATCAGCTGCTGTAGCAAAGTTATTTACTGCACTAGATGAAGGCACTAATCTTGTTCTCCATATTCCTATTGAAAGCTGGTGACATGCACTGTTTTCCCAATCCCCATGGCATGACATGAAAGTCAGTTTGAAAACCACGTCACAACACCTCGACAGCAACATAAACATTGATTCTTTCCAAAGGTAACAGCAGACAGGGACTGGAGAAGACAACATCTACAATCCTTCAGAAAAGCCGTAATTTCTTATAGTTTCTGTCATTTCTATGGCAGAGACAGACACTCTCTTATTATGTATTTATTTTGGCACACAACTTTTCAGAATTATGAATTTCAGAATGAACTACATATACATCTGGGAATGTTATTTCAAATGAAATATCTTCGGCCATCACAAAAGAGTGGGTTAAAACCCAAGGAACTTTCAAGCTACTTTCTCTTTTCACTATAGGCAAAGGGTTGTTTTTCTAAATTATTATAAGAATGATACCTAATCTCCTGATTCTTCTTTATCGTCTTTATTTTGGGGAAAATCACCTAAATTTCTAAAATAAAAAACACACAGCACAAAGCCAAATTAAGTTCTTTATAACTTATCCTACATTCCTCTCATTTTGTGCAGTAGATAAGTGATCTGAAACTTGTCAAAAGAAAGGTAAAACTCATATTTTGTTATAGCAGCATACATCAGTGACAGGTCATGCCTCTTTGCAATAGAGACCTTTAAGTGATACTAAATGGAACTATTATATACATACCATATTTCAAGTGACTGCCAACATTAATGCATTGTTTCAGTAATAACCATGAATCTACTGTGACATATTTGGGCTATTTCTCTGTGCAGTTATAATAAACTTTTGTCGGAGAGCATTTAAGTCTGTAGTTCTCATTATCCTTGTTGTGTGACCTAGAAGGGTCCTTGGCAATCAAAATTTTGACACAGAAGTTCACAGTTCAAATCTGCCTTTCAAGTTGTCCCTTGAGACTACTTGTACTGATCCCAAGTCTTTTCTGACAGCTGTGTTGAGGTTCCCCGATTATAAATTCCTATCTTCTAATCCTTTCACTGGAAAGGGCAGCTGCAAGTAATGGCAAGTTAATTGCAGCATATGACACAAATTCAAATAAATGCTTTAAAAGATTTGCAATCTATGCTTAAAAAAACAATTTGGTGGCAATAATTTCAGTGTAAATCTCCAAGTGCTGAAGGGGTTTGAGTTGTTCCTAAACACTGCAGAAGGAGAAAAAAATTGAAGTACATTTTATGTGATACAGGTCTCAGTAATTGTCATTGCATGACGGGGTTTATGCTACACCTGTGAAAATGAAATTGTTCCACACACAGCCTGGCAGCCAATACATAGCTCACTCATGGAAGGAGACCAACTCAAACTAATGACAACCTACTGTTAATGTGTTTCAATATTTTCCTTAGCTATGGGACTGTAAAGATGTGTGATGTTTAAAGTAAAATATGTTATAATGTGGTACAATAATGCAGAAAAACAGAAAAATACCTGCCTGTACTGATTAGAAACATAGTAGAAGATATACAAACTGATTGTAGTTATTTGCACATGCAATTATTTTCAAGTAAGCTATGACAACTGTAATAGAGACCTGTCAGCTGCTGTCCTACCTCATGATCAGACACATCAGATCTCATAAACTAGAAAAATGCAAGAACAGATCGGTATGTGCATAAAAGAAGAATGATGCACACTTTTGGAGGAGGTGACATTTCAATGCCCATAGAAGGACCAAACCTATGGCTCACCAAGGAGCCATTAGGATGATCCAGTCTGACTTGATCCGTAACATACCTTAAAGAATTGCCCCCAGTAGTTTATGCATCAACCACACAACATTTATTTAGTGATAGAGAACCCCTGAAACCTTTGAGAAATTCCATTTCTCTTTATGTGATTTTGCTATACCATTTCCTGCTACATTAAAGAACTCAACTTAGAGCTAGCAATTTTCTCTCTAAAGATGAGATAAACTTTAACCAGCTCACCTTAACCTTCATTCTGTCAACTACATTGAGATCTTCAGCCTCTGTATAAGCACTTTTTCAAACCTCAGACAAATTCTTGTTTCTCTTCTGTTGATCCCTTTACAATTATCCAGCCAAAAATATTTCAGTTAAGTATTTAAGGAAAGGAGCAGACATGATAAACTGATTAATGGAATGTAACAAAATTTGAAAGAATGTATGCAGTGGATGATTTCTCTAAAGTATTGCACACTTTACCATAGGACTTTAAGTTTCAAGCCTAATATTACACACCTTCAGTTTATACCTTTGTAGCTCTTCAGGATTTTCTGTCTTAATGTTAAAAAGCAGAATGAATAATGGATTTTGGGCTGCTTTTCAATAAAGACAAATGCTGAGGATAAGTGTATAGTTTTAAGGGCTTAAAGCAGTTCTCAGTTCTTCAGCAAAATGTCCACCTGAAAACAATATTTGAAATTTCTATACCATATTTTTAAGTTATTCAGAAACTTCTGATAGCAATAGCAATTGATGTGTGGGTGAAGTAACCTACATTACAGCCAAAAGCAAAAGTACACCAAAATCACCTTATTTTATGACCTTTTCACAAGGCCTTTCAAAGGCATCCAGGCTTTTTTCTGTTACATAAGAAAGAAATAGCTATTATTTTTTCATTCAAATCTATGAAGGGAGCCTTTTCTGGAAGCTGAAGTTCTGGTCTCCTACACATCATTGCCCTGGAGGTTAAAGTGATATAAGAGAAGTTAAAACCTGTAGCAAGGACACATTTCCCTATTCCTGTCCCATGTGAGTGCCCAGAAAACGAACTGACCAAACTGGCTGCTGGTTTTATGAGTCTCAGGTAAGCTCTTTTTAAACTAAACAGATGTACTGGACTATATAGCATATTTCAGTCTGGCCTCACTTCTCTTTTATACTCAGTACAGTAAAGAAAAAAAAAAAAAGCAACAACAAACAAACAAACAAACACCCACAAACAAACAGATCCCAAAACCACACAGCCAAAAAACCTCCCCCCCAAAAAAAAACCCAAACCAAAGAGTAAACCCTACCCCAAAACAGTGAGAAAACCATGGTATGTTCCTCTCAAGTCTTGCAGTACAATACAATACTGTCTTGCAATACAAGACAGGAGACAGATGATGACTAAAACTCATGAGAGTAACACCACCTGATTCCCCCAAGAAATGCCATGAATTCACTCAAATTGTCATTTAAAGGTATTCTTTTTGCAACAATTTTCACAATTCCAAAACTCCTTCCTACTTGAAACTGTTCTGTGCGAAGGAATTTTTCTATTGTGTGATTTGAACATTTTTTAAAAAAGGAAAATGTTGCTCAAGTTTGCTGAGTTGTAGATTTTTAGCAGAAAATTGAGTTTTTATTTTATGTATTTGTTTGGATGAAAAAAATAACTAGAAAAAAAAGCCTTTTGAAGGATCTAAACATTTCAATATGCCATTAGTAATGCAATTAGTCAAACCTCCTTTATGGCCCTATGATTTCAAGGGAACAGTGTAGGAGAAAGAAAGGTTCAGGACAATAGTGCAGCAACAGAGAACATCTGTAAATTAGCAAGTATTTTTTATTAGATAATTAGCAACTGGAAAAGTAGCACATGCAAATATTCCAATGGAATAACTCCCACTAGCATGCATTTAAATGGCATTCAAAAAATAAGCCAAGAGCACCTGAGGTGTTAAAGCCTTAAAATTGCATATTTTAGCAAAACAGAAGAATAAGGCTAATGAGTTAGGTGTATATTATTCTTATATGCTTATATTAATCCCTTAGCAAGCAAGTTTTAATTTTTTTCAAGGTGTTATAAAAATTACCAGAATAAGTATTAGTCAGAGGTACCTTTTTAGTTATATCTTCAAATACCAGCAGGACTAATCCTCAGGTAAAATAGCAAAAGCTTATTGCTATCATATTTCATTTCAAAGGATTTCAGCAAGGAAATAATTTCAGATGATTAAATCAGTTCATTTTGAAAGAATTTGCATGGAAAAATTGTACTTGTTACAAAAGTTTGTTGCATTTCTCATAAACACACAGGAATCTTTCCATCAAATTATAGGCATATTAAAGAAATTTGCCCTGAATTCTAAAACTCAGCAATTAATACGTGAATTCTTGAGCATCTCAGATGAGCTTCTTTGTCCTGACCTTGAGCAAGGAGTCATTGTGAAGTATCATCACTGCATTTATACTGTGAGTAGTGTAGGAAGACTGTGTCCCTCACACTTCATCATGCATCACTGAACTGTAACAAACTCTGACAGGTATAGAGTGTATCTCTAAATATTATGACACTCCGCTAGTGACAGCTGGAAAAGAAAAGCTGGACACAATCACACTTCTCACATTTACTGGAAAAGATGAGCTGCCATCCACTGCAAACATATTTCAGGAAATGCTAACAAATAAATTTAAAAAAAAAAATTTAAATGTCTCATTTCCTGACATTTTAAAATGCAGAAAAACACCAGTTACAATTGCAGATGCTTTTACAGTCAGCAATTAGTCTTCGTGTCTTATGCGTAACATCGTCATAGAAACCATTGCTAAACAAACCAACAAACCCCTAAAAATCCAGAAAATTCAATGACCTTGCTCAATTAAAAAGCAAACCATGGTAAAGGTCACTTGCCAAAGCAATACTTGCATATGAGTATTCAAGCTTGGAATGTCACAAAAGTATTCCAAGAGTACACTTTTGGCAAATTGAGATTTCTCATTAACCATAAGTATTTCTAAAGTAATTTAATTAAATATTCATTTCAAAATGGAAAATTTCATTCAAGTACTGCATCTCATATAGATGACAAGTACACAAAGGAGAACTGTATCTTCCCACCAGTGCTCACTTCAGCTTACAATTCCTCTTTAATTATTGTGATGAGTGTGCATTTCATTCAAAGCAGACAGTGCTGCAAGTTCAATCACTCTGTTCAAATATAAATGCTCTGAGATTTACAGACCCCTTCTCCTTTGTAGCTCAAGAGAAGGATACTTCACCCAAAGAAATATTCTGATATTTTCCAAAATAACTTAAAAATCTTAGACATTACAACTTTTCTCACAGGTACGTGCTACACACATCTGTTGAACTCAATGCTTTCTTAAAAGCTGCTGCTTTACTTGCATGATGAAATATAGAGATTTTCCTTCATAAAAAATCATATTTATTTCTAAAAAGGGTTACTAAACCACAGTTTTATTCCAGAAACATAAGTTTTTAATGCAGCTATGCAATAAACCAGCATGCTGGAACAACCCAAATTTTTAATCATTATGAAGTGAGAAATGAGCATTCAAAAGGCTTCTATTTATGCTTTTTAATTATTTTTTCTAAATACATTTTTGTTTGTATGGAGCTACAGTTACAAACAAATTATTCAGAAGCTATAGCAATTATGGGTATGTCTCTGCTGTAGCCAGTTTTTGCAGAATCAGAAACAGCTTGGTTTAATACTATCAGCTAATTATATTATATTATTAGATTTATCACTTTTAAATATTTTGATTAAAAAAATGTTTAATCTCAGGGAGTACATATATCACCACAAAAACTTCTTTTCTATCTTACCTCAAATGTTTTCCTGCAATTTATATTATCCTAAACATTCTGCCAAATTATTACATTTGACGCTTCATTGAGTTGATTTTACTCAGAACTTTCTCAAAAAAAAAATTCTTCTAGGATGCCTTTGCTTATATTTTATGAATGTGTGTGTGGTAAAAAAAAAAAAAAAAGGGAAAATTATTTAACTGCTTAGGTTGTTCCTTTGATTAGAAGGTATTTAAAAGGAGATTCATTTCCTGAAAGTTCCAATTCTGCTTTTTGGCTCTCTACTAAGGGAAGCCACAGTCAAACACTCGAAACTCCAATCTGGCTTACTGACCTTGCCAAGAATGTCAAAACATCTCACCTTTGAAGCAAATCAGTTCAATTTTATTAACTTATGAACATTTCCAGCCAGCAGAACAGAGTATGTTGATGGAACATTTCATACTATTTGGGGCATGAGGCATTTTTACTTATAGCTATGTATAATTCTGATCTGGACGCACGAAAAAGAAATGGGATGGTTCATTTAATGTCTTCAGCAAAAGCAATGTCTAAAGGGATATTTATTAGGAATGCTTCATCTTAAGTTCCCTGCACATCCACAGAATTTCATGGGTTTTGCCTTCCTTTTCCAATTTTTCACTAGACCTTCCTTACTCCTTAGCAAACTGAGTTGGGAAAGAATTAATAATAAAGTAGCAGAGAGACAAATAAATCAAGTGTACACTAGAGGTAGCTGACAAAGTCGGTCCTGACTCTTCTCCAAGACCTTTGCTTTTCTTAAAAGTTCTTAACACTAAACTTAAAATTCCTAACACAGGCTTATCAAAAGTGCTCAGGATCCAACAAGCTGAAAAATTAAAGTGGCAAGAAGTGAAGAGCACAACAGTAAGAGAATGGAGGAGGATTAGAGGTAAAAATGTGTGTACAGAGAAATGGAAACAGTAAGTAGATAGCACTCAGACCTTTACTCCAACTTCCTGTATGTGGTGATGTATTACTGTAACATCTCTGTCTTCATATTAAAAGATATGATACCTACTACTGCTTAAAGGGCTTTGATTCTTATGGCTTAAAAGTTCCTAAAGAAAAGTTAATCCTTGAGTCAACAAGAGTCAAAGAGCTACCTACCAGACTGTTAAACCCTCCAATTTTCCATTGCTTGTTCACCTTTTTTATATGAATGAAACCCTAAATGATGAACATACAATTCACTTGTTGAGTGAATTCACACAAATTCCACAAACAGCAGTAGAACATCAAGGGAGCTGTTTTTTTCAGACTCTATATGATAAATCTGTATGCTTGACTGCTCTGTGTGTAACAACATTTTTAGCAATTAGATGGACATATTCTCCTTAAGCAGATGGAACAGAGGTTAATGACACTTGAAACTGCCATATTAAAGGCATTTTTATGGTGACCACTTGTTTTACTCACTTCAGTGCAGTGGAAAATGGAGTTTGACAGAGATGACAAGTGACCTGAGGTTCACTGGAAAGCTGCACTTAGCATTGTGTGTTCTTGGTTTACATTTCTGAGTGCTTCTTCCACTCAAGAGGTCTTCAGAGAGGATTATGGAACCAAAATGAATGTAGCTCCCTTTTTATGGCAAAAGTAAGGTAATTCTTTTCTTCTGAGATTTCTCAAAAATTCAACATCTTAACTTAAATACTTAACAGTAGCTCTCTGAGAACTTCTTCATTTAAATTTTTAGCTTTTACATTGAATAAAGATATAATGTTGATTTTCAAGGTCGATTTCTTGCATTTTGGGGCTGTATTTCACTCAAAGTAGGGGTGAAAAAAATTCCCAAGATTTTTCTTTTGTTTAAGTCTGACCATATATGTGTTACAAACACTTAACTACCACACTTAAAACTCATATCACTGTGCACTGAAACTTTCTAAAAGGCGCCATCTCTGTGGCATTAAAGCTATGCTTGATAGTACCCCTGTACTTAATGATCTGTTAGATATCCTTTTATTTCCCTGTTTCAGAGGGTTTATAACTTCAGGACACATTCCTTGCGATCTAAATCTAAGCATATAGGATAGCAATCCAGGAAG
Source organism: Parus major (assembly GCF_001522545.3). NCBI lineage: Eukaryota > Metazoa > Chordata > Aves > Passeriformes > Paridae > Parus > Parus major. Next base: position 27,097,051 of record NC_031775.1, on the reverse strand, counting down.
AATTGTATTAGACCTATGCTCAAACCTCCTATAAAACAGATTTTAAATAAAGATCTCTTTTTATGTTTTTATCTAAAAGGGAAGATTAACAAGAATTTTGTTGTCACCTATCTATAACATTTTTTTCACAGTGAAATGATTCTGAATATGAGAAATGACACTGTGGAATACAAAAGCTGCTATATTTTGCTACAAAGAACTTGGTACGTATTGATTTTTCTTATTACTATTTAATTAAATGCTACAGCAGCGGTGAAAACCACAAAACTGAAATGAAATTTATCTCATAAATAATTTCTGGGTCAAAACAGGCACAGATATCAAACCCAAGACTCTTCACTGTAGGTGCAATTGTGAATAAATACTTTGGAAGCATTGCACAAATTTCTATAGAAGCTGAGCAGAAGGGAATTGGCAAAGCACAAAGAGGGGGACACATAAAATTCCATTTGCTCTGGTCAAACACAGTAGCTTGGTTCTGAAGTTCATCCTGACAGTCCCCTCCTTCTGTCTTTGGCTATAGAAAAGTTTGGATGCACTAAATTATCTTTGGAGGAAACCACACTAGGAACTCTGTTTCCTTTGTGCACCTACAATCCCAGTGGGTGCCATGGGACCTGAGTCTGGTCTTTTGGAAAAACTGTACAGCTGCACACACCAGGATTGCTCAGCACAGGAAAATGAAATAAATCCATATCTCTAGCCCCTGCTAAAAGAAAAAAAAATATGTTAATCTTCCCAAAGAAATATTTTAAAACCCCTTAATTTTATCACCACCATTGGAACAATATATAAACTGTTTCTGGGAATGCCAATTTTACCCCATAGATATAAATTTCTGAAAAGCATTCTAACCTCCTGCAAAATGCATTGTTATATAATAGGTGATTTGATTCAAATTACTGTAAACCTCTTTATCATGAGGGAAAGAGTAATAATTTTAATGTGTCTGAATAAGAAATATGTATGAAACATCCTGAGCTTTTGTGTCACATAATGCAAGTGTGCATATTAATGAAATTTATAGAATTCAACTTATATAATCAGCTAATTAATGTATCCATAATTATTGCTGTTATTGCAAAGAATGTTTATTTTAATCAGATAGAATGTATTTCTCCCTAAGGTGGTAGAGTGACTGCATTTCTGAACAGGCATTCCAGCAGTACATAGGGATTGCTATGATGTGCTTTGTTGCAGAATGATGAGTCTAAAATATATTTGTCAATATTTTGTTGAATTGAAGCCTGAAAATGTTCCAAGCCCCTGCTAAATAGTTTTTCATCAGAGACACAACATCATCTCTGGAAACAGGAACAGCAGCTATTACTGTCATCCCTGTGGCTGGGAAGACAGGAGTCCTCTGGTGGGAGGACAGGAGTTCTCCTCTCAGCATTGCTGCTGACTGCTATTGATTGCTCTGTCCACATCGAGCCCTTCATGTTGAAGAGATCTCATTTCTCTTGCCCTACAAAGCAGAAAGTTTGGATTTCACATTGTTCACTTCTGGCAACGCTCGCATTACAAACTCAATTTCCAGCACAGCAGTTCCAAGTTTTATTCACTTAGCCACTCAGAACAAACTTTCCTCATTTATGAAATTGTACTTAAGGCACTTAGATAGCAGTACAGAGAGTTCTCTTTTGTACCAGTCAGAGTCTTCCTACATGATGCAAGGAAAAACATATTAACGTATATGGAAAAAGATAAAAAAAAAAAAAAATCAGGTTCTTCACTTGAATGTGCATTTAGGAAGCCCCAGAGATGCTGAATTAGCAACTGCTTTTGTGAGTGTTGCTAATTTTCAGCTGACAAGCAGCATTGAAAACTGGAGTGGCAAACATTTGCAAAGCACTATTTCTTTATGTAGGTTTAATGGGTATCAAAGATCTGCTTTGACATCTTTTGAAGACCTGAGCCCCACTTCAGGAAAATTAAATTAATCATGGATCCATTTAGAACTGAGCAAAATCTGTTAATGGTTTAATTATGTTACTGTATAAGGCTTTGCATCTTTCCCTGTCACTTTAGGCCATCCATCTAGCTTGTCCTTTTTCACACAAAGAAAACCCCAATACAACTAACCTATGGTTCTTTTAAAATACTTCCTTCTTAATATTTTTATGCTCAAGTGAACATTGATTTCCAGTGTTTTCAAAGAAACACAAAGCATATTTGCAAACTATGAATCCATCCATTTCTGTGGGTACAATATAAATCTGAATGCTTTTGGGAACAAGACAAGTGTTAGGGATTTAGATCCCTTTATTCCTGTATCATAAAGTCCCACATTCTTAGGCACAGGTACAGAAACTCTCTTGCTTGCAGCTCACAGAGAAAGAGAAGTGGAAGCAGGAGAGAGGAAAAATAAGCCAGAAGATTTTTTTTCTCAATTCTTCCCTAACCCTACAGCTTCATCACTCATAAGCCTTCCTCAAATCCACAGGTCTTCTAAAATCTCTACACATTCACCCTTTAAGGCCCCTCACATAACCCTAAGCTTCACTCTATATCCCAAATAACTCCCTGGATAATCCCATCTCCTCCCTCCTGTGTTCCCTGCCACTCCAGCTGGACAAACAGCACATGCTGCAGCCAGGTTTGGGTGACACGTCCCTGACTAGGAGGCTGCTTAGGGGACAGAACAGCTCAATATTCAGCTCTACTGGCTTTTCTCTCACAAATATGGGCTTCCATCCTCTGTGAGAACAAAGTTACAACCTCTTGATAGAAATAGTGAACTTTTGGACATTGCACCTAAGTAATGCAGTAGGCAGCCAGGCCCAGAAACAATTACTGACAGCAGACAGAGTATTTGCATAAATGTATTTTTCAGGACACTAAGCTAAAATGCAATATTGGAAGCTATGGAACTGTTTTAAAGGAAGGGAAATGAGCATAGCTATGAATTGTGGTGATTTTCAATATTGTGACAATGAAACTAAGTGCCAGCTTTCTTGCTTTGTATTGCATTCAAAACTGCTCAGCTGAGAAGTGAACTTTGCAGTGGATGGAAAGCTGCTGCAATAGAAACCTCTCACTGTGCAAAAACTGTTGTTACTTTTTTGATGTTTCAGTTGTCTATCCAAATAAAATCACCCAGTGCAAATGTGCATTAGGAAGCATATGGTATGTAAATAAATAGCAGAAGGCTTATGCTAAACAAACTTCTATTTTCTCTCTTCCAACCTTTCTTCCTTTCCAAGTAGACCTTAACCATACTTGGAACGAAAAACTGTTTCTCAATTATGTGTTTATAGATATGATAAGAGACAATCAGCCTAGAACAGAGAGGTCAAATTAGCCATTGTTTTTATGAGTGACAGCTAACATAAATAATACTTCAGCCTCCTTAGCTCTATGTATCCTTCCCTAGGATGCAGGTGTCAGGAATGTGCACAAATACTTGAGGTGAGACAAAAAAAGTCATACAGCACTGCAAGATTAGATCTCTCAGAAGGTCCCTTTTCCACTGTCTCCTCCTGACTGCAGGCAATCACAGAGAAGTTTAGTCTTTCTTTCCTTTCTCCTTTACCCACCTGAGTGACAGCTAGGAAACTGTACAGGACTGCAAGGCTCTCTTAACTCATTTCAGTCAGCTGAAGGAGGACACAGAATGAGCTAAAACAGCTTTTCCTCCTCTTCTGTGTTCCCAGGTCAGCAAAGCATATCCATATTTTTATTTGCATGCCTGGAGTTCTAATAAAGGCTGTGTGTGGACTAGAGGAACTGAGAAAGATTATCCCTGTCCTTCACATGCCACAAAACATTAGTGCTAAAGCAAGTTCAGCAGTGATATCCCTGAGAGTCCAATGAATGTGAGAGAGCCAAGATGTGTGTTTGACTGCCTAATGTACTGTACCTTTGAGGGAATTTGCTCTATCACCATTTGCATTATGCAGTATGGCTGTTGTAATACATGTCAGCTGGAGGTACCTTAAAAATGATGCTTCACATTTCATATAAAGGATTGCTGCATGTTCAGAAGTTTTACAGGCTTCAGTTTAAGTCAAACATCATTGTCTGCATTATCTCAATGCCAAAGAAGAAATACATTTTGTCATTCTAAGGATGAGGTCAACATCAAACTAGTCTCTTGCCACCCTGTCTTTAAAAAAAAGGAAATGTCCTCTGTGCTGGGATGGAGAGCTGAAGTGTCCTCAGGGAGTCAAGATGTCACAAGACATAGATTAGAAATGAAGATGTGTACAACCACTACAGAACAGATAGAAACAATCAAGGGTACAGCTCATCCAAGTAATACAGATATGCCCCAGTTAGTTTTGAAGTTAATAGCCAAGATTTTCACATAACTGTAGGTCAGCAGTATGGAAATTGGGTGAATTTATACAGGTAAATATTTTGGTAGCTCTCCTTAATGAAAATCACAAGGCAGCAACTCTGTGGTTTGAAGACATGGGTTAACTCATCTAACTTAGCACACCAAAACCACCTTGCACAGGATTTGAGGATGAAAGAGACAGAGGAAAGGCTGTAACAACATTCTGCAAAAAGGAGGATTTCACTCCCAATTCCTAACTTACTAATAACCTGGAGTGTCAGGACTAAAAAAAAAAAAAAAAAAAAAAAGAGGTAGGTCACATCTTCATATCTAACAACATAACCTCAGGATGGAAGAACAATAATAAAAAGTCCAGCAGTTAATGAACTATAGACTAACTCATGGTAACAGACTCTTTTTAAAATGTAACAGTAATAAAATGTGGCCTTAGCTGGCCAGAGTGGACAGTGCTTAATCACATCATTGCACTTCCTCATCTGAGCTCTCTGAGAGTGCACACACTCCAGCTTCCAAAACTGAGACTTCTTCATCCACTCAAGCATCTCTCAATACAAGCAATACACTTCAAGACAACTGTGTTCTACATTAATTATAAGAATTAGAAACCCATCACTAAATTGTTGATATAATTGAATGTATGAGAAACAAGATGAATCAGCTCACAAAAAAATGTGAATCACAAATGTCACCCTTGGAATAAACCCTGGCTAATCTAAGGTTTCTAGTCCAGCCAGAAAAGATTCTGCTTACATCCCGGTGATTCATTTTGTGGAAGGAAAAATAATTGTTTCTGCTCTTTCACAAAAATACAGTTTGTGCAGTGTCATCAGTACATCAACAATTTATATTTGTTTTACTGCACAAAGGAGTTTCAAATCAATTTCAAAGGCTGTACATTTGAAAAGCAGCCAGCTGGCTATTCAGAACTTTCAATGTGGTTGCCTTTATGTTACCAAGCAAATAAATAGACAGCCAAACATAAAGGGAATTTACAGCAGTTAATTAGCAAATGCCATTGTCCTACTAAACAGAAATAATTTCCACACAGTTGGATACCACTCCCCTTAACAGACCCTCTTCATGATACTTCTTTCATAAAATGTCTAGATATTTCTGTACACTTTTAGCATATTTGTTTCTTGAAAATCTGGCTTTCAGATGGCTATCTAAATGTGCCACAACAGGCGACATAAGGGAACAAAATGCTTAATTTCTTTCAAATGCTGTAATAAGGCATTTGCTGAAGTCTGGAAAAAAAAGATTCAGAGACATGTTTTATTCTGCAAGATGTGTTAATGGTAGAGTGCAGCTTCATGAAAAGAAAATAAATCAGTCTTAAATCTGTAGACCCAAGTCAGCTACACCAAAACTAATAAGATGTGTCGCTTATCATTGCCCCATCCAGGCTGCCTTCCAAGCTTTGGAGGTTCTAGCTTCAGTCACTGATGTGCCCATACATTTTTACACAAGATAAACAGTATATAGGAACTCAACCATTGTAATATAGAGAAACTTGAAGAAAGTAGGGTTTTAAACCTCCCCTTGCACTTATTTTCCTTCATATGCTCAGCATTAGGCTTGCACTGTCTCCTATGCCACACCTTCCAATCACTTTTTCCCTGAAGCTATATCTGAAACCCTGTTCTGCTGTGCAGAAAATGCCTTCCCTTTCTGAAGGCAGGAGTACTACAGGATTGTTACCTAGACTAAAATCGAAATACCTGAGTTCAAAGCAAACATCAGCAGCCCTGGCATGTGGCTGTGTGATCCTGAGACTGGAGTGCTGCTATGGCTAACAGGGATTTGGAACTGCTCATAGTCTGTTTTACCAGCTGTCTCTTCATAAGAGACAACTTTTACTGCTTGGATATGCAGATCCTCGTACATAAAAACCTCCGTGTTAAAGTCAGTAAAAATTTTGCTTTGCCGATTTCATGGATTAAACAAACAAACAAACACAAAGCAATCCACAAAAATGTGAACTTCACCTCACCTCTTACCTGCCATGGAGCCAGACCTCATCTCAAAATCAAGTGATATTGCTGAGGTGGATCTACAGTGACTGGTGGGTGATGTTCAGTGCTGGACTTGGAAGCATCAGCTTAAGAGAGGCTTTTTCCAGCCTAAATGATTCCCTGGCTTGATGCTGCTGTGCTCCTTTTTAATTACTATTTTTAATGCTGTTTCCAATACCTTTGTATATTTTTTTACCTTACTTATTTTCCCCTGTATGTTTTCCTGGACTACTTTGCCAGCTTGCTTCCTCCTTTAAGTTTCTTTTAATTTAAGTTTCAATTTTTTTGAAGTCTGGCCAAGTAACAAAGGAGGAACTGTGTCAATAATAACAATAAAAACAGGCCAAAAGATCAGGAAGTTTCCAAGGTATTCAAGATTTCAACTTATATTCAAAGGAATGCAATTAAATGCAATCAAATGAACCTAATGCAAGAATAATATCATATTATGCATTATAAATATTATTAGTAACTGTTATCAATATGTAATATAGAAAATTTCTCTCCTATGAATGTTTTTATTAAAATTGGGGAAAGCTTTATTATTCTTTCCTTTGTATCTAAAGTCCATCAAGTTTCAAATAATATAAGCAAATTATTTTTAATTTTTCCAAAAGAATGTGGAAAGGAAATGAGAAATCATTTCTCACTCAGATGATTTTGAAACAGTAGGAAAAAAAGCACATGTGGGCACACCTACACATCCATATGCACAGATTTACACAAGTAAAGGTTTACATGACCTGTGTAAAGCAATTGGTACAGAGAAAGCTTTTTTATGTTCTGGAAACAAAAATCCACATTCATGACTGTTATTGCTACTGCTAAAATTATGTGCAAATTGATAGGAGTACAAAGTGACAAGGAAAGAGTGTTAAAAATACTAGTTACCCATATACTTACTGATCTAAGGGGTTTTTTTAACTGATTTATTAAATGAACAGGTGTTTTCAAAACACATTAAAAAACATGAACTTTGCAATGCCTGTGAGATGATGCATAATATATACTAGTCCTGAATTCAAAGGTGTGTTAAAGATGGAAAAAGTTAAAATTAAGGAAGAAGAAAAATCAAATTTTTTCAAAACAAAAATTCTTTTTGGCCCCTTAAAAAAATTGACCCATAATATATTACAGAATTTTTAATCCTAATCTAATTTTTAATCCCCATCTAAAATTACAAAGGTATTACTGCTTTTAATGTGTTTTTTTTCAGTCAGACTACTTCATAACACATAAAGAAGCACAGTGTGTTTGCTCTTAGAAGCTAAAGAAATTTCAGAAGGATTGATTTTATATATATATATATATATATATATTCAGTAATCTAGAAATTTCTGAGGTTTTACCATCAATAGATCAGCCAATGTATAAAATCAATCTTTAATTCCATGACAGGAAAAGAATTCTTGGTTAGTTGCAGAAACAGTGGCTACCCTAATGGCACCACTGAGGTTGTTGGACTGTAGCTCATGCTGCAACACACAAAATGCTGTTAAAAATGGATCATTTCCATTCCTTCACTGGCACAGTGTTTCTAAACTATGACATCATTCTGCATTACACAGAGTTGTTAGGAGAACAATGTGTTAAAAAAAAAGAAAAATAAGCATGGAAAATGAAGAATTGAAGAGCAAAGGTCAGTATGAAAACAGGGACAACCCCAGGGATCTAAGGTTAGAGAAGTGAAACAAGAGCAAAACATGGAGTGGAAGTAGAGGCCTGCTTGAGACTTTGATGAAGCTCCAAGTGGCTCTGATGATACAAGCTTGTTTAACACGAGGAACAGAAGTGCAATTCATATGCCTGAATAAGCCAGCTAATCTTGTTAGGGTATGCATTCATGTAAAATTAGTCTCTGCATCTCTGTCTGAAAGAAACACTTAGATCTTTTTAATTTTTATGGCCTACGGCAGTAAACGATTGTAATCATTTAACAATCGGGCTCTTTGCAATTCAGAGCTGTTCTTGAGGGTGCTGCAGCCCACACTTCCAACCCAACAATGGTCAAGCTGAACTCATTTGCTTTGACTCCCTGTGTGCTGTGTTTCACATTCTTGGAGCTCATTTCTCTGCTAAGGTTTCCTGACAGAGATCTAACACACAGGCTGTGCCAGCTGCAATTCTGCCCATCGCAGGAAAAACCCTGATAAACTGTGGCAACAGAGAAAGCCTGCTGCCCCAAGTCTCAACATGATCACATAATTATTGACCACGTTCTCCTGACCTTTCGATTGCTAGTTCAGGGCCTTGTCTTATGATTATTCAGTGATTCAGTTATAAAAGACTTCAGTACAAATTACACATTTTAAATAAAAACATTTATTCAAGAGCAGAGTGTGTCACAGTAACTTAAAATCTGACTTGGGAATCTATGTGTTTATTATCACAGTAGCTATGCTGCTGGGCTTTTGTAGATTATCTGGCCCAAGAGATTTCAGCAATGGGATGGCAAAAAAACCCTAAGTGGCAGAGTAAGCAAAATCTACCCCAAACTTTCAGAGAAATTTAAAACTAAACATAATGAAACAAACTAAAACCTTGCAATTTTTTTATTAAACAAAGCTACTTTGCATGTTTGCAAGATATGAAGTAAATTATACTTGCCATTGGAACAGAGAATATTTCCTAACAGGAATAAACCAAACTATAAATAGAAAACTGTATTACTCCAAGTGTTATAAGCATGCTTTTGTACACTCACTGTGGATACTAAGATACTAGTAAGATTATACTAATAATTAGGATATGGAGGCTAATGTTGTTACAAATTTAAAGGAGCAGGTGAATACAATGTAAATTTTTACTGATGTACCAAAGGGCTAAAATTTTCTAAACTGCTACACAATCTCTTTAGTAAAAAATAAACAGTGGCAGATGGGTGTCTCTCATAACATTGACTTCAAAGGAAACCCAAGACAATCTAAATCCACAGAAGTCGATGAAAGGATTCCTCAGTGAAAGAGGTCAATATTCCAACAACACAAAAAGACAGGAATTGTTCATTGAATAGTAAAACTTCCTTTTTCTACCCCCACTGGACTGAAATATGCTTGTTTATCCTCTACACCACTTGTGTAGGCAGATATGAAGCATCTCTGTCAACCTGTGCCAATATTGCTCAACTGTTATCTTGAAGATCTGGTAAAAGAGAAGCAGCACAGATTTAATCTCCCTTAAATCCATATTAACCATGACAGATATACTTTCCATGTGCAACAATTCCATTTGGTACTTGTTGTCTTTGGTCTGTTCTTGAACTTTCGACTCTTTTCCACTGTTGAGGAAAATTTTAACAAATGCAAAATAGCTGCAGTGAGAGAGGAAGAGAATAAAACTGAGGCTCCAAACATTTAGGAAAATCTGACTGCATGGCAAATGGATGCATGATCAATAACAGAGAGACAGAGAGAAACACATTATAGAAAGACATTGAGAAATATTCCAGATGTCAGCAGCACTAAGCCTCAGACGTCAAATAACAACTGTAGGAATACGCTCACACTTTGATTTTCAGCTCTACTTTGGGCTGAAGGTTGTTACTATTCTCTTTTTAGCAAACAATATTTGATAACACAAATGTGAATACTGTGGCTTTTTCCTATGGTTCTTTACTAGTGACATGGACAGTTAGCCAAGTTAAAATTGGATGTTTTCTCACAAGTGCTTATTCCTAAAGGTAAAATTGAGTTGAAGGTGGCATAATTTTATGTTTGCATACTTCCTATTACAAAATTATATATTATTTACAAGGCTTGTATATAGTTTTAGATATCATGTTCAAATATTTTCTTATGTAGGTTATGTTTTTCAGCTAGAAAAGAAAATGAATCTATTGAATCATTGTTAAAATGTTTTATGGAAGCAAGATTCAATAGAACATTTAGTCCAAAAGTTTTATAGAGACAAATCTGTCTAACCACATGAGTATTAAAAAAGAACAAGTGAAATTAATGACAGGTTCTATACAATATTTTTATAATAGACCCTGAGGAATTTACATAGAAACTTAAAAGTTTTAAAAGTATATTATGCCAGTTTACTCAGCAGTTTGATTTAATTCCAGATTCCTTCTGATCTTTCAGAGAAATAAGGGATGTCCCAGATGAATAAGCAAGAGGATGTCCTAAAACCTTGATATATGCAAGGAAAACACAGCAGCAAGATAAACTCTCTGCGATGGCTTTGATGCTGACAATGCCTTTCAGCAAAGGACTACCCAGACCACCAAGGAGATGCAGGCTAGGATCAACCCACAGCATCTGAAGCCCCAGAGGAAACCAGATTATGATGTCTCCATTGTGAAAAAATGAAATTATTAGCATGCATTTCCATTAAAAACAGATTAAGAACTTTTGTTCATACAAATGGAAAGTACCTCTGTTAAAAAAACCAAAAGAATCTGTCCCATTCCAAGTCCTACTTACTGGAAGTGAAAAGCCTATAAACACTTTAGTCATTGCCATGCATGTTGTAAGACATTCTGGGAAGAAATCTGGAAAGAAAGCCTGTTCTGTCACTTTCTGGAATATCTATTCTATCAAAAGTCACAATATCCACATGATTAAGATTCTGCTACTTGGACAGAATAAAATGTGTAACACATAAATTACATTCAAGCAGATTTAATGAAATTTTGATTTGTGGGTTTTGTCCCCTGACACTTCATTTTCCTTCACTCATAAGGATATCAGATTCTCCTGGGTTCTCTTTGTGATTCCTGCTGTGTCAGGGATGGGTTATTACATCTCTGCATGGAGTGCTTTGTTGGTTCCTGCCAAATACAGCACCTGTTGTGTCCTGGTCCCTCCCTCAATGAGAGAAATAGGATGAGTTTAGTCCTCTAAACAACCTCTTATTTTCCTCATATTTGTTGAAGCTCATGATCTTTGCTATTCCTCTTTTTTTTTTTTTTTTCCCAGTAATTGTGACATTTATCCACATCTTAAAAATTTTAGGAGGATATGGAGGACAGAGAAAGATCACCCTGTTTCCCTAGTCAAAAATTTGTTAGAAGGCTCTCTGAAGACACAAGTTAGTCAATATTCCTTGAAGTGCTGATAGTTCTCTCTCAGCTCAGCAGTGAGAGCAGTCCAGAGCTGGTCACCCAGAGTGACAGGAAGGCCCCTGAAGTTGGAGAGAGGCACTGCCAGGCTGTGCAGTGACACCAGCTCACGTCTGCACAGCAGCAAAGGTCCGTGCTGGCAGAGCCTGACCCCTGTCACCGCTGTGCTGCAGGAGGCTACAGGACAGCTGCAACACTCTGCTGCCATAAGAAAAGCCTTTCAATGCAAATCAGATGTTTCTTGGTAAAAGACCACTTTTTGACCCTAATTATGAATGGAAATCTCTCTGCTTGTCTTTCTGCTACATCTGTATACTACAGAAAATCCATGGAAATCACAGAACAGAAACCTTTAATTTATTGCCAAGTACATTTGGCATTAACTTTGATATTTAACACATTCCTCCAATAATTTGTGTTCTAATCTCGCTAACGCTGGTTCCTCAAAATGGCTAGAATTTGCAGATTTTGTTTTAACCATAAGAAACACCCTTATACTACCCTTCCTGCCACCAGCGTTCTTCTGCCTGTCTGGATTTATCAAAGAATGCAAGCTGGTAGCAGTATTCCACATATGTTCACTTTGTATAATCCTCAAAAAACAAAGGAGCTCAGAACTGCAAACAAAGTGAACTTAATTCCTGCATAGACCATTTGCAGTATTTTCTCCTCACGGGTAGTAGGAGGAAGCACTGGCTTTGCTTACAGAATTTTGACAATCTTTGGTAAAATCTTCATCATAATCTTGTACTTTTTGCATGTTTAAAGTCTGTTTTGATTACCACAGCTATTGAAAACAGCAAAAGCAATATACTCAGCACAAGATATACAGATTTACAGTGATATATTAATCCTTGTTTTTTCCTGATCTGAAACAACATTAAAGGATAAACTGACGTACTGTGTCTCTATCCTGTGTATGTCTCTAAAAACAAGAGGTACCGCAAGCTGTTCTGCCTCAAAATATGTGAAATGTGTTATGCATAAATGAAAGGCAATTATTCAAGTTTATGATTTTAATTAAAAATTAAACAAATTGCAGAGTCATTCTGATGCAAGTAAGGTTACCTGAGTATCTGCTATGGCCACTAAAAGAAGAACAGCAGCACAGGCACAACCACATTAGCATATGGCAGGTGGAGAGGGACACAGGAAAGGTGAGAGAGCACCTGAGAGAATTGGCTGTGAGTGAACACAATCTGATTCATGGGAAAAACAACTGTGTGGCTTTGCTTGACATAAAACTGAGCAAAAAATGGTAGCTGCCTCTGTGAGGATTCAACAATATATAAAATAGACCTGTCACCCTCCGTGAGCAAACAAGCAAAGTGGGTATTTAGCCACAAGCACACAGATTTCAGCAAGTTTTCACCTATAGTACACTGGAAAAAAATGACCCCCTGTACAATGCCTGAAGAGCAAATCACAAGTTGGGGTGGGAAAAGGATCAGTGTAGCATCATTGAAAACAGCAATCATTTAATCCCAACAGATGGCCGAGTGGCAATATAATGCTTTGTTAACTTTGTAGCAAGGGCACCAAGCATTTGTGCCTTTCTACCCACCTGAAAGGAAAAAAAAAACCCACCACCACACCCCAAAACCCTAAATCCATGAGCTATTTTTATATCAGGAAGAACAGTTGTTATTCCCAGCCCTTTTACTGAGGTATGCTTTATGAAACCCAGATGATGACATTTCATTCCACTTCAATGAAGGCACGCAGAGCACTGCAGCAGGTCCCATCCTGCCTAACAATGAATAACACAATCATTTGCAATTATGTCAGTGTGTTGTTCTTACAGTGGTGCCATCTAAAGTATGTGTGGTATGGATGTGAAAGGTGATGAGGACATCAGTCCAGATAAAAGGGCGGATTCAACTCTCCCTGAAATTACCAGGACTTCATAAATTTCACGTAATTAGTTTTGGACCAAATTACTATACATAAATCCTCAAATAAACTTGCTACAATTGTAAGCAGTTGATTAAAAAAACTGAACAAAGGGACAGGAACACTGCATGCAAAGCAAATTCACTGGGAACTGTGGCCAAATATCTTAGCTGCCTTTGGTATATCCCATTTTAAGGGTAAGCAACTGTTCAGTTATCAGTGATGACAATTTCTGAAGGTTTAAAGATTGTGTATCCAAAATTATTAATTTCTAAAGGACATGATCCAAAATATTATGTGACACTGGTCAAATCAATTTCTCTGTATTGAAAGAAAAATACCAATTAATACTGAACATAAAATCTTAAGAGCCTCAAAATATCTAAATGTTTCAAAATATCTGATAAATATGAATAATTTCATTCTAATGTTTTAAAATCAGAACAAATACCTGCCAAAAGCAATTCAGAGCAGCACAAAATATTGCTTCAGGTATTAAAATGCCTTCTGCACTAGTAACTTTCATTTGCACTTTGTTAAAAATGCCATGCTGTGAAAAAACAAAAATAGATTTCCAAGGTGCATTGTAGAAATGTTCTGAATTTCCAGATACAGGTTCTCAAAGATCCAAAAAAATTTTCTCCAATTAAAACAGTATCAGTGCTCGTTTTTATGTGGAATCTACAGTGAAATTTAATATATAAATCATACCAATTACATAAAATATGGAGAGTGTGTAGGGTTACAGACGTAAAATGGAACTATTTACCTATGAAGACTATTGAGATATTTTTAGTTCTACTGTTGAATAAAATTATTCTGCAGTGGCAGAATTTGCTACAGAGCATACTCCCCTGACATAAAGTTGGGTTTCAGACTTGCACTCCCAAAATTCATTTTAAAAGGATAAGAAAACACACAAAAGATGAAAAAATATTAATAGAGTTAAAGTAGCAAATGGCAAGTTTAAAATCTAATTTGAAAGGGGAGCTGACTCTCTCCCAAGCTATTGAACATTTATTGGATACAATATGCAGTGAAATGGAATCAAACTCGATATTAAATTCAAGATGCAGCCTAGGTTGGGATATTAATAATCTCTTCTAAGAAAAGCACATGAACCTATGGAACAGGGAAAGTTTTAAGGGTGAAGGTATAAAGGAGTGAACATTGTAGTTCATTTACCTTGTCAACTAACAGAGCCAAGGAATCTTCCCAAGAACCAAATTTCAGGAGCTTCTCCCACAGGGACACAAGCTGAAGGTCATGAGTGTTTATTGGTATTTTTTTCAGTTCTTCAGTCCACTCTTTGTGGTGTCTTTTTTGGGGGTGAGGGGTTGTGGGATTGTTTGGGTGTTTTTTAGCTTTTGGCATAGCCATAAATGCATATACAGAGATACAAGGGTAAGCAGTTAGGGTGAGAAACTCGCATCAGATATTGCTCTCAGTTTATGCTACTTTCTATATTACAGGGGAATCCCTATGGGAATTTTAGGTTTCTAAATCAAATTTCTGACCTCAGTGCAAAGGTCTGCTACTCCAGAGGGCAATGCAAGCCCCCTGCCAGCCCCAGCTGCCCCTTTCTTTTGCAAACAGCCACTTGCTGTGTGAAGGACAGACACTGAGAGCCAGCAGTGGCACACACATTTATACATTCAAGTGGCTTTAGCTGCAGAAGCAAATAATAGTGGGAAGAGTACGTAAGGAACAAACTATTAATTCACCCCTAACATCAAACAAAATGATGGCATGAAAGTTTCCTGCATTTTCCCATTCACCTGTACTCCTCCAGAAAATGCATTGACTTGAAAGAAACAATCTTGCTAGCTATTACTGAAATTCATTTTAATAAGCTGCAACTTGATGCTTTCTTATTTAACCCATGTATTATAGTTTTCTTCTTCAATTTCTGCTTTGCTTCATATTCCACTGTATGTGTACTTCTAATGAGGAGACAACTTTTAAAATTAAAAGCATTAATAAAATGCAGCTTGTAGATATTTTGAAATTAAAAATAAAAAAAGTCAGACATGAATAAGCATCTGGGGATCTGAATAGTTATTTCCTTTATTCCAAAAGCTTGCAGCAAAAGAGCTGTTTCTGGAAAATTACAGGTATAATCCTCTACCAGTGCACTGACAGATGCTTTGTGGCTGGTGCCTTTTTTGATGGTATATGCTTTTAAGTCATTCATACCAGTAATAAAATAAGTTTCACACCCACATGATGTAAATCTCCTTCTATTGCAACTTGTTTGAACTTCCTTTTATTCCCTCCCCTTGACTGGATTTTAAACCATGGCTTGCCCAACTCTGTAGGATAAATGAAATATGGAAATGTTATTCCTTGTGGTCATATTCAACCCTTAGTTTGATCCCTGTCAATAAGGAGAGCCATAAGTACTCAAGTCCAAATTTAAGGAGGTCAAGAGTCCTCAGTTTTCCACTGCCCTTCCTGCACTGATCCTGGGTACTGAGGCAAGTGCTCTCCTGGAAGAAGCCAACAATATTGTGCTGCTGCATCCTCTCTTCTTCATTACACCAAGTTGCACCGTCCCTTTTGTCCTCTTAAACCTCTTGTATGGTGATTTTGACAGTCAAGGAGCAGTTTAATCTTTCATGATTATTGTGTACCAGCAATGCACTCAGGCAAAGGCAGTGCTTTTTCTAAAGAGTCATCAATCTAAAGAAATCATTCTGACAATTGAGTTCAAGCATAACAGCCAAAAGGCAGAGGCCTTTTAGAAGTGCCAATTTTAACAAAAACACAACACAGCTGAGATGTGTTTCATAAGAGCATATTCAAGTACTAGCAAAATAGAAAAGATAACTAATGATGAATAACAGAAAGGAGAAGCAGATGTATCTGATGGGAGAGGGAATGAGAACAGGGGAAAAATCAAAGATAACAGCTATACAATCAAAATCAGGAGGACAAAGAAACAAAGATATAAGATTAATTAAATATGCTTATTAGAATCTCTTCCCATATTTCTGACAGAGACTAAGAGTATAAGAAAATGAATACAGCTGTAAAAGTTTGTCATTTACTTGGATAGGCTCCTCATGAAAAAGCTTTGTCACAGCTAATCTCTGGAAGCTTTCTGAAAAAGTGGCAGTTAGAGAGTGCATTTGAATACTTGTGTAACAAAATAATAAGCAGAACTGAATTACAGCTAAACACAAGAGTAGTGTTCTTACAGCATGATGATACAAATAAAGCAGTATTTCTAGAGAATTATTTCTTCTGGGAGAATGACATTTTATACCAATATCATGGAAAGACATGTGCAATTCTCAAAAAAAACTGGGGTTTCAGCATTATGTTATTTCTATTAAAAGATAAAAACCAAACAGAGCCCCACTCCATTAAGGATGAGTTTCCATTTTGAATAGAATTATGATTACAAACTCCCTAAGACATCAGGAGGATGTATTTTTCCTTATCTAACCAGTGGGTCCCAGTGTATAAAGCTATAGAATCCCTTCAGAGAGTGGCACTAAGTATGCTGGCCTCACACACACAGAACAATGACCTGCTGCAAGACACGACTGCACTCAAATTTGCACAAGTTACTCCCT
Organism: Parus major; assembly: GCF_001522545.3. Taxonomy (NCBI): domain Eukaryota; kingdom Metazoa; phylum Chordata; class Aves; order Passeriformes; family Paridae; genus Parus; species Parus major. Next base: position 27,080,194 of record NC_031775.1, on the reverse strand, counting down.
TGTTATCACACACAGCAGCCATTCAACATCAAAGGCACCTTCACTTAGGATTCAACAAACATTTATCTTGAAGAAGAAACTGTAAAGTACGTTAATGAGAGGTATTAAATATGCTCAACAGCTAAAATGGGAATGAAACTCTCCAGAACTCCAGAACTTTGTTCGTTATTATCAAAAGCACATAAGCACCACTTGAGAAACTTTAATGTGAGCATGGGGCGGGGGAGGTGTCACTCTGCAATTTTGTTGAGCTAAAACATTACTCTAATTTAATCAGACAAAAAAGCCCTACTTATAATTTGATTCACTATCTTTCATAAACAATTCTACTTTCCTACCTTTTCCCTTTGTTCACTTAATTGCCAGATTGTTTTAAGAATGTATCAAGATCAAAAGCTGATTTTATGGCACTTTGAGGTGTGAAAATCAAAGACAATCATAAACAAAAGATGATTAAAAAAATAGCTATTTGCCCTCCAATAATAATTTTTTTTATTTTTAGATTGTGGGGTTTTTCTTTCCCTGCTTAAGTATTTGTGAAGGGTGTGAACTGCATAAACTGTGTTGGATTCTTCAAAGCAATCACACCCACCTGATGCAAAGCACAGCAGAGGCAGGTACAGAATAGCTGCAATATGAAGTCACAGAGCACACTGAACTGAATTGTGGCACTTGTGCATCTCAAATTTTTCAAGTGCTGGAAGTCTTATATACAATTTATTGATGGGGCATAACACTATCTAGATCAGAGCAACTCAAATAATTGTAAAGGGCAAAGCTTTAACCCCACTAAATCAATGGGAAATCCAGTAACAGCTGCAGTAGGATTACCCTTCTTGTAATTTTATCTATTTAAAATTTTAGTCTGTCTCCTATAACATACAAAACCAGCATTAAATGTAGGCAGTTATGCCTGCATGTTCCTCATTTCCTTGTTACCCATTTGGGCTATGGTATTACAGTGACCTAGAGAAAGGCACATGCTTTCTGTTTGTGATGTTACAGGTTCATCCCACAAGGCAGACCTCACTGGAAACAATTATGCTTTCTTCAGTGACTGCTTACCTATATTCTGAAAAATTTATTGCAACTTATTTTTTGAAAACAGTAATGTGAGGGCACTGATGAGTAGGTAAAACTAGCTCTTAACATCCGCTGTGGGGAAAATAATGCGCTGAGTAAATCAGGAAAAAGTTTTTATACACAAGCAAATGTGTGAACAAGTCAATGAAATGGAAAAAAACAAAAACAACCCAATTGATTTCCTAGAAACACCAATAACATTTTACAGATTTCAGTGTTATGTACTCACTTCAACTGGTGCAGAGCAGTCCAGGGGATGCTGCTTTTGAAATTCAGTGCTTCCAAAACTGATAACAGAGGGCCAAGTCCCACTGGGGGACTAAGCCTACAAGAAGCTGAATCTCTGATCAGAGAAACATTTTGTAAACACTTACACTCCTTTCCCACCTGGAGGACACTGAGCAAGCAGTATAAAAGTGCTGCATGACAGCTGGTTGCCTGAGGCCTCCCTCCATTGTGGGGAGAAAAACAAAGACAGGATTTTTAGACATATATATCCTGCTGCTCATGTTGGTAACAATCAAACAGGAAAAGAAAGGAATTTAAAACCCCCCCATAAACAAACAATATTTCCTTTCTCTTGGAGTAAGGAGACCCATAAACTAAGGATCTGTGTACTGGGATGCTGGAGGATTGAGCAGTAAATGGGCACTTACAGAGTGTAAGAATTGGGATGCAATGAAAAAGTGAATACAATGCTCAGCTTGGTAGCAGAAATAGCATCTGCAAAATATATGGATTAGAGGAAGATCTCCCAAAGACAGCAGAAACTTTTCAAAATAATGTCAGTCTGACCTGAGCAGGATGCTAACAAAATAGAGGGATATAAACTCTCCTTTGTAAGTCTTAGCTATGAATGTGAATTTTATGTGGGTTGACAGGGAATTTTTGACTGTATCAACTACTAGAAAAATCTATTTACTGTTGAGATGATAGACTATATCTCTTCATATCCCATTTTGCTTGCAATCCAGCTAAATCACCTTATTTCTTTATGTTAGAAATACATATTTACTTGCTTCTTCTATCCAAAATAAAAAAAGTTTAATCTAAATGAAGCTGCTTACCTTCCACTAAAAGTGAGATTTTTTTCAGCCTAAAGAGAAATATCTTTGTCAAAAAAAAATGTTTGGTAATAGCTTCTTTACCATAGTATTATGTCCAGTTAATAGCAGCCTTGTAAGTAGACATACAAAAAAAACTGGAAAAAAGCCAATTGTAGGTGTTTTATTCATTTGCCATTTGCATGCATTCCAATTGATCAAAGAATTTAAAATAATTAAATAAAGTTAGAATTTAGCTTTTGCATCACACTGTGCTTGATTCAAATATTTTACCCTAAACTATTTTTTAGGGAAAAACAATATGGAAAAACTAATAGCATATTCAAATACTGGTGATATCCCAAGCATTGTATTTCAGGAACACAAGTGACTAAATTAATAATAACAAACTAAATTAACACAATATAAATTTTTAATTAAAATTTTGCATTTGAGAGATTTTTTTTGCTCAAATTTTACAATTTTATGCAATTTTCTAGCAGTGATTTGAGATAAAAGGAAAGCCAAAGGTTATGTGTCCATTGTTCATTATAAAAGAGAAGAAAACATGTTTAAATTATGTTAGCTTCATGTCAGAAAACAACAAGCCATTCTGAAAGTAGTGAAAATATATTTTCCATCTGTAGGATAGATATCATCTGTCATAGGATACAGGAAAGCAAGAAGAATCACTCACAAACACACAGCACAAAACCTTTTATAAGAATTTTCTATATGTGCTGAACAGTGCTGTTGCAAAAATGAAAATTTAAAAATACTGGTGAGACCAGTTCAGTTAAAGAAAAATCAGAATAATTGCAAAAATATGTATTAAAGAAAACTAAAAAACCCAACCAAACCAAAAAAAAAAAAGCACAAGAACACAGAAGTTGCTCAATTTCTCATCTATGTGTGGTTTTCAATTTTGAATTCAAATAAACTGTCTTGCCTAGCCTGCCACTTGTACAGGAAAACCAGAAGGATTGCACAATGAGAGGGATGTCAGGTGCAGAACAAATAATCCAGCCCAAATCATGAAATGAAAAGTCAAAAATGAAAAAAAAAAAATCAATCCACAGGGTAACTCAGTCACTTGGATGGACTTCATGGATATGAACTTCAGTGGCATAAAAGGGGCTATTTTTAACCCTAATTTTCTAGTATCTGGAATTTTGTAAAGTTTAACCATGGTACACGACATCAGTAACTTCAAAGGCTGCATTTATGCATATGAGATTTGTAAAGAAGAAAGCTGCTCCTTAAAAGCCTTTTTAATGCAAAAAAAAAAAAGTTGGAATATCTGGATAATTACTTGCCTTTATTGCCATTTGGGACATAATTTTGCAATGAAAGTATAAATATCAAATTAATGTAGATTTTAAAATAGTCTTTAATGAGGAAGTGCAGGTGCTATTAGAGCCCTAGTTTGGATTTTTGGTGCTGCAATATCATTTCATATAGCATTAGTCTAAGAGAAATTCTGGATGTCCCATCCCTGGAAGTGCTCAAGGCCAAGCTGGACAGGGCTTGGAGCACCCTGATGTAGTGGAAGTTGTCCCTGCCCATGGCAGCAGGAGTTGAACTCTGAGATGATCCTTAGAGATCCCTCCCAAACCAACCCATTCTGTGATTCCATAGCAAACAAAATGCTCCTGGAATGCACAAAATACTCTGATTTCACGTGGGTTTTTTAAAACATAAGATGGTAAGGTTAAAAGAGACCTACAGAGACTGCCAAGGGATTCTCTAGCACCCTACAAAGGCATATCCACGTCTTCTAATTTCTGTCTTGTATTTTCCCACCCCTCTCCTAAAGGCTTAGACTGACAAAGTGCCTGGAATGACAGAGATTATCTACTGCAGAACTACACTACTAATATCATTACAATTTATTAATTTTCATTGTATCACCTGAATGCTCTTTGCTGCAACATGAGCACTTCTCATCCTTCCTACAGCAGATTCAGATAAATGCATTATTCCACTGCCCATCTTCAAGGCTGTTATCACACCTCTCCATGATCTTTTATGCTATGCAACTATAAACAGACACACTTCCCCACTTCTCTCCTCTGAATGTTTCCAAATGTTCCACAGAGTTTTTGAACTGTTGTGTCTGAACTGTCTGTAATGTCCAGTCAAGGCCATATTCAGTAAAGGTCAAGAATTAGATGTCTTTAAGTTATATATGCAAGCCAGAAATACATTCCTTTTTTGGTAACTAGATTGCTGTTGACTTATATTCAGCTTGTGAACTTTTCTAAGCCATTGATCAGCTCTGAGAAATTGTAGCACAGTCAGCTTTTTCTTCGTGCTGTTTCTGTAAAGATGATTATTTCTTCCAGGTAAAAACTTGCTTTCACCACTATGGATAAAGGTTGTTTTGAAGCCTGATCCTGCTTGCAACACACTCCTGACCCAGCTCCTCATATGCAAATTTAATAGATGTAATCTCCAATTGCATGACTTAGGTATTAAAAAACTTTAAAAAATGAGTTCTGGAGCTAGGACAAAGCTTTGAAGGGGCTAATGCAGATAACTACAGTCCACACAGAGTTAATCCCTCATTTCACTGATAATGAACAGCTGGATTTTGGCCAGTTCTGCACCTACCCCACAGCTATCATGACAATGCTTCTTTGCCTTCCCTTTATAAAGTATCCTGTGATAGACTTTTTGTAGTCTTATGGTCTTTATAATGGCCAGCTGTACAAGCACCAGATGTTTTCTCCTCCAATCAAAAAGACTTATCCTACCTTGGAAGAAATGCATATTCTTTTTGTGTGATTTGGTTAGTAAAGAAAACATCTAGGCTTTCAATCAATTTTTTTTCATAGATTACAAACAGCTTAGTTTTTGTTGATGGATGTTTCTGGGAACTCACTGACTAATTCTCTGGCTCCTCTTTTCCTCCCTTTCCACTGAGATGATTTATGTCCATCATTTTCTGTAAGCTGACAGGACACTGGATGCTCTCATCAGAGGTGGACATTTTGTGCATGGGTGATTTAGTCATTAACAAAATTAACAACATGGACTTGCTTTCCATGTGAATGTGGAAAGAGACAAGTTCATTATATTGGACTGCAATATTTAATATATATAATTTATGTAATGTTATATACTGAATATTATTACTGGACACTGTTAAGGTATTAAGTCAAAATGTGGTGTGCTTGATACTTGCACATGGATCACAAGTGCAGGGATACAGTTTTTTTGTAACATGCATGTTCCCACTCATCTGTAAAATATTAGTCCTTAACTTTGTGAAGCCAAAAAATTATTATGGTAGGCAAAAAGCAGTGTGGAATCAGTATTGTGCATCATTAACATATTCAGAAAGCATAAAACCTTAAGAAATGGGTAATTGATGTTAATTAAGATGAAAATTAAATACATGGAAGATATCTCATACTTTCATAATGCATTTTAGCAAATATTGAAATATGTATTAAATATAACACATTAAAGTAACACACTGTATTTCACATGTTTGCATTGCTTCACCCAGAAAAAAATTAGGATAAAGATTTAGTGTCCATTTCACTCCTTTTTCCTACCAAAATAAACAGAAACCTAAATAAATTGCCTAGGGACAAAGGCTTGTTGCAGAATAAAGCAGAACAGTCATCAGAGCAGACTCTCCCAATTAATACCACCAGAGTCTGTAATGAAAAGTGCATCACCACAACCTGTACGACTGTTTTGTGCTACAGGTGAGGAACTGATGGCCCAGGCAGTGAAGCAATTTGCAAAAAAGGCACCTACAACACCAGAAAGGAAAGAACTGACATTCAAACCCAAACTTTTCCCAACTGGGATATTGTATTTCTCTGCCTCTCTCAGTACTCCTGACCGTGGCTGCACAAATACAAAAGGCTAAGAAGCTACAGCTATTTAAGCCTATGAGAAGTCTAATTAACTGGGATTTTCAAAATGTATGTGAAGCAGAAAAAAAACATAACAAGGCTCAAGCTACAGGATTCATTGTGGTTTCAGTTTTGCTAATTGCATGTGGGTCAATTGACTGCCAAAGCAGTCTGGGCTAATTTGCTGATGTCACAATTTAACTGCCATGGTGCACTCAACCCAATGAATCCCAAACAAAATATCAAACAATATTCTGTCTTCCAAAATTTACTTGTGTAAAAATTGAATGGCATGGATAAAAATAATCAACTGTTCAAATATTCATATTCCCTATAGTACTTTTGCTACTATACAACTGTACTAAAATAACATTACATTAATTTTAATTAAGTTTTGCATTTCAAAGCATTTTTTTCCACACATAGTATGTTTTTATGCGACTTCTGTCAATACTTGAAGATAAAAGGAAAGCCAAGGGTTATATGTTAATTATTAATTATCTGTTGAAAAAAATGTAATGAGCTTGGTTTATATCAGGTCATACTAACTCTCAACTATTTTTTATGAACTGCTGGAGCAATAAAAAATATAGCTGCAGGAATGATAAACATTGTATTATTAGATCCTTGAAAAAAAAAACTACTCTACTTTTTTGTAGGCTGTGTCATACACCCATGGGTTTTTTTAAAAGCTCTATTTGTGTGTTTTTTGGTTTTGTTGTTGGTTTGGGGTTTTTTTTTGTTTGTTTGGGTTTGGGTTTTTTTTGGGGGGGGGGTGTGGAACTTTCTGGCTTTTTTTTTTTTCCCAACCTAACATTTCACAGGTGTTGGCAGGTTCCCCCAGAAATGAGTATACTATCCAAATTCTGTCACCATAACCCTGCTATTTCCTTCTATCCAGAGAAGGGGAAGAAGCCTTGAAGGTGCCCAGATGAATTGCACAGCCAGTGTTTGCTCAAGAGGGATGACCCCAAGGAATGTTTGTGTGTACAAATATCTACAGAGAGTAGAGAAGGCCCCCCATGGAATTTTTTGATAGCAACAACACTGACACTCACAGCAGTGAACACATTCTGCTGACAGAGTAAACCAATTAATAGTGCAGGCACTGAAAAAATAAGTTGGTGAAGTTATTTAATTTCCAGCTGCATTGATCTTTGCATCTGCTTTGCATTGATTATTAAAGCTCTAACTTTAGCAGGAGGTCATCCACAAAGGAGAAACTTCAGTGCCTTCAAAATTTTTTAAGAAAGAAACAATTATTCTGAATGTTATCAACACCAAGAGATAAAAAAGTCAATGTGCTTATTTTAGATGGCAGGTACTATCCATACTGGGCAAAGTGACATACAAACACATTGGAAGACATTCAGGAACTACATGAATCCCACCTTACTGCCACTCAATTGCACACATACATAAATGTACCTGAAAATCAGCTCTGAAAAAAAAGTCACATATTTGCAAAGAAATGGATGTTTGTGGAAGCAGCAGTAAATGTTCCATAAACTAAAAGCAATGAAAATTATTGTTTGCATGATTTAATGTAATTTTTAGAATACATGATTAGCATTCAACTGTAAATAAACAAAACTTTAGGTAGAAAGGAAGAGCAGAGCAATAGTGAGGAACTATGTCTTCCAGGCTTGGACTTTGAGTTATTCCCCTGCCCTTTGGAGGAAGGACAGTCCAGATTTAGTTTCTTTTATGCTTCTACTGCTGAAGGTGACTCACCTAGGCCAAAGTTGCCCACCCAGTGCAACTAAAATTTCTGGAAACTCTGAGAAAACTATGGAGTATCTACAGAGGAGTAGTCACATTTTTCCCTTGAAGACCTCTTGCTGTAAAGTGTCAAACCCTTCCATTCTCTGTTCATATCAGAGTTCTCGCAACACTTCTGTTGTTAGCAGCTAAATTCAGTCTTTTCTTACAGGGCTTTGAGAAATGGAAGGTTTGTTTGTGTTTTAATAGGGGACAAAAAATTGACACAATGCTGCAAAGACAGAGGAAATACAAACATGAAGAAGTGTCTCACCACTTTGGGCCAATATACAACACCTGCTCTTTAGTTTTTGGTAGGAGACAGAAATGAATCATCTGTTTTGGTGCAATCCTCTTTATTTACAAAGAACACATCCACCATCCTTATTCCTTTAGTATTGTGGAAACCAATTCAAATTATTTTTCTTGTCAATAATTCTAAAGAAGTTATCTGCCTTCCTCCCAGGGTCCCAGTAAGGACTGCCTTTCTCATTGCTGCTTTTTTCTGAACAGGTAGTTTGCTAAAAATTCTGCTAATGCTCTTATGTTTACAACCAGTCCCATGGAAAACTCTCAGACCATGGAGCTCAAAGCACCCTCAGGCTCTGCCAAGTGGCCACTTGCCTCAGGCAATCATTTTCATTTGGGCCAGTTCCCTCTTTCTCTAAAACAACCTTAATTTTACCTTCCTGTTAGCTTGAAAACTTATCCCCAGTACACTTGCAAGAGTTAACCAGAGAGTAGAACTTAATATCACCATTACAAAATTAGCATTATCTCCAGAAGCATTTTATATTCTTATTTAGAAAGCTCAATTTTGATAATAAATTCTACTGAACAGCATATCACAACTATTAATTTTAAAGTACTGTTATCAGCAGTAAAAACTACATCCAAGTTTCCTTTCCATGCATATCCCAGGAATCACATGAAAAGAAACTAATTTATTTTGATTATTGCCTTTTGGGAATCTTCAGGCTAACTCCACTATGCAAATGTAAGAAAGAACTTTGGTTATTATGTTAAGAAAAGTGAACAATTTTCTTCCCTTGGTCATAAGTACATACAATTAAAACACCTACTTAGTTTCTTTTTCCTAATTTATTCTTTTTAATAAAGAGCTCACCAATTTATTTTTAAATCTGTTGTTGTTGTCTGTTATCTTCTTTACCTTCTGAATTTTTGTGGAATGAAGAAACAGATCTGTTAGCAAGCTCTCACAAATACTTTGCATCAGCTTTGCTTAATTACAACTTCCCAACATAATTTTTTTCAATATAATATTGAGTCTGTCACTGGTACCATTTAATACTTCTCTTTACAGAGAACAAGCATGTTGTGAGCATTACTAATATAAGAATTAATCAGATGCTTACTTTTATGAATTGACAGCATTATAAATACAATCTCAATTTTACAAAACTAAAGCAAAGAAAGTGAATAATAACTCTCAGTACGGGAGATTTGACTCCATGGGTTATTTGTATTGTTAACAAGAAGTCAGGTCCCCACAAGTATCAGAGTATAAAAAGTGAACACTGAAAATTGGGTGGGATGAATTGTCATTTGGAAGTGCCTTTTATACTGACTGCAGAGGGAGTCCTGAGACAAGATCTAGTGGCAGCTAACCAGGCATATTGCTTGAAAGGTTCATTCAGAGAGGAACCTAAATTTTAGGTTGGAGAGAATGCAGAAAACGTCAGCCTAAAATAAATGCCCCAGTTATCCTCAGTAAAACTAGATCCACAGTTGAAATAAGCAGTCATAGCTCTATTGATTTCAGAAGAGCCTGAGCAATATAACAAGTTGAGATTCTGGTCCTATGAATAGCTCCTTTGACTTCAGTAGGATTACTCACACAGCCTATGAGTAACTACATACAGATGTGTAAGATATTTGCTAAGCAACAGAGAAGAAGATAGCAAAAAAGAAAAATTATCTGTGAGCTGAACAACTTTTAAACATAAACTATATAATCCTGTAGACACCTACACACATGAATACTATTACACATTGGGGTACTTTAATTATCCATGTTAATATTTCTTAGTTTCCTTACATCTGCTGTTGTTGGTTCCTTGCTCACCCTGAAACACACAGTATTGCTTTTTTTCCTTCAAAAGCTGTTGTTCAAGAACACACCATATTGTCTGTGTTTTAGTATTGCTAAAGTAAATGTGCTGCATTCCATAAGCAATATCATATACACAAAAGCCATTACCATCTTTTCTAAAAGGAATACTTTAAAGTATTGTCATTTGAACAGAAAGCAAAAAACCTCGAGCTGAAATGCACATACTCTCTACATTCATTAGTGCTATTGACATAACTGAACTTCTTTGTTCTTATTAGAGTTACCATAGAAATGAGCCTAAAGCTATTACATGAATTGTTACTGCTATTAACAAGTAGTCTATTTCAGTTTCATTTGTCTATTTGCAAGAATTTTTGAATATTTGAGAGAATAAAACTACCTTGATAATAAAATCAAGGCTAGGAAGATGGAGGGTTTTTTTAAACAAACATAAGCTTATTTAATAAAAAGAAGCAATAAGTTGAGTGGCATCCATACACTGTATAAAGCAAGCATTTTCTACAATTCCATGTTTTTATGTTTGTATTTGCTATTCTTTCAGAAAGGCAAATGGTGCACAGCTGACTGTATAATGAGATGCTATATATAAATGGCATTAACCTTTAAAGTTAGGCAAGCACTTTACACACACAATCCATGCTTTTTCAAGCATTTTCACCTAAAAATGCAATCATGCATTACTTCCTCATTGCTCAAGAGCTTTATAGTGTATTACGTGAGGAAATAACAATCTAAGTCATCTTTCAAGATGTGCACTCTCTTCCTAGTGTGTAATTAATGTATAAAAAAGCAATTTACATTGAAGAAAAAGTAAAAATCTATTTTAACTAATTGACTGATCCAACATACACAATTGTATATTTCAGACAGATAAAGGGGAAAATTTTTTCAATCAGCGTGGTGAAACCTCCATGCCTGGGAACATTCAAGTTCAAGCTGGATGAGGCTCTGAGCAGCAGTTCTGGTTGAAGTTGCTCCATTCAAGAGGGTGGGACTGGATGAACTTTAAAGGCCCTTCCCAACTCAAACAATTCTATATTTCTATAATTCTAGATAACAACACATGGCACATTGGCACGTGTATTTTGTGTGTCTGAGTAGAGGGGAGAAGACACTTCATAAACATCAGTGACTACAGGCATTTGGACTATAGGTAACAATTCTCTAAAACATCTGATGGGACCAAGGGTACAAAAGGTATCTGAGCAGCAACTGGTTTACCTTAGGAAGGGCAAATATTTTGCTAAAATAACTCAACTAAAAGCTGTGTGGTTTATAACCCCATCTGTGAGTTTGTTAGTGACCTCAGTGTAATCTTGTCAGCAAAAAGAAAAGTTCAACCCACTATTAAAAAAATCTTTTGGATGCAGATTCTATCTTCAGTGTGATGCCTTTCAATCAGAAGTTAATGAGACAAAACATTTGAGCTATTAGAAATCTGGCAGGTAACCTATCAAGTTTTCAGTAAAATGATCTATGAACAGATTGTTTTTTACCTATTAGGAGCAGAGGACTGAAGGAATACTTTAAATATGAAACATGCAGAGAAAACAAATAATATTCTCTTCATATTTCTTATTTGGCAAATCTGGATGATAGATCTTTTCTCGTATAAAGGAGGGAAACAGGAGCTTCATGGATGGGCTCTTGTGTGAATTCAGGGTATAAAATGCAAGAGGCCTAACAAATCATTTGGGAGAAAATAACAGCTTTTGTTTCTTCATCCAGTGAACTAAAAAGTCGAATTTTACAGAGAAAGGTGCTGGTAGAAAGATTTGTGAGTCTTTGGAGTAAAAAGGAGGATGAGGGATTAAAACCTAGAATACATATCTGATCTTTTAACACAGTGTAGCATTATTCTAAAAAAATGCTTTTCTTTTCCTAAATCTTGCAATATTCAGGGACTCCTTTATTTGATAAACAAATAAATCTTTCCCTTTTTCTACACCTGCAGAAATTTCCATGCTTACCTGTAAATGTTATCTTGCTCTGTCACAAATGTTCCAAATTCTTTCTGTTTTGTTTTTGGTTTTCTTTGGACACTGGGGTTTTTTATCAAGATATTGCCATGAGAATTATGCTTTGGAAATCCTCTCATCATATTCTGCATTATTCTTTTCAAGGAACAAGCTCCCTGAGAAGAGAAATATTCCACTATCTTACTTCAGCCCTTCCTAAAACCCTTTTCTAAAATGTCACAAATCCATGGGAGGGATGGGTGGGGGAAAGTGTCAAGGGATGCCAGGCAGGAGGCTGTTCATATTCTCCTACTCAAAGTTTCATTGATCTTTTTGGAGCTATAAAATAAAAGAATGATACTTTCCATTTTTCCTCGATGCAGAAGGTGAATAACTTTGATGGTATAAGGTAAGACAGTCTATCTGCTGTCCCTTGCCCTCTCAGAAGGCAGGAGAGAAGAAGAGAAGCTCATCCAGGAGTTAAAGGATAAATATAGATTACAAAAACCTGAGATAAAATATATCTTAAGAGAGAGTTATGTAGGTATGAAAAAAATATGAACCAAAATTTTGTTATGAGCAAAACAAAATTCCAAAGCTCGAGGTCTTAACTTAGGGAAAAAATATTTCAGCTAAATAAATTGAAAGACCAATAGATATGGGCAAAGAAAGTTAAATTCAGTGTAGACAAACATCAGCTAAAGTATTTTGGAAGACACTTATTTATCCATTTTCATATATACTCAGTGTAACAGTTTTTTACATGTACATGTGATAGAGCCTAATTTCAAACTGCTCAGCAAGATTTGGGCAGTGCTCTGAGCAGTGGGATTGCTGAATGAGCAATGAATTAGGAAAGAAAATGGAGAGAAAATTTCTAAATTAGTGGGAAAACTGAGACATTCCTTCTTCCCAATGCAAACAACTTGCTCCTGCTTTGTACAGGATTGAGGCCGTGCTGTGTTCAATTTGGAATCAATACCATTCCAATTTAGCCAGGCATTAAAGTCAGAAGGTAAAACAGGACAAGGTTCTGAACTTTCAGCTACACACAGGGCTCTACAAATCTTGAAAAATTACTGGCTTACCTCAAGAGCCTGATAAAATTCATTACTAAAAGATGACAAGAACTGGATGGTAATGTTCCTCCTCCTTCAGGGGAAAAAACATCAGGAGGAACAATAAAAAGATGCACAGCTTTTAACAGCACACTTTTCTGTATTTGTTTGTGTTCTTGTTTTATTTCTATTACTGTAGTTTAGGTCTATATTGAAGGTAACATCTAAAGAGCCAAACATTCCTGTCTTTAAAGAAGGATGAAAGAGATTAAAAGCTCATCTGCCAAATGGGCTCTAAATAGATACTTCAGAAATCTTTTCAAAAGTAGATTGTCTCTGTGTGTTATTCATTTAATTTGTTTGCAACACTTAATTGCAAAATCTTATAAAATATGTTGATTATAATAAGAAGTTTTCTAGCTAGATTAAAGGAAAATACGGTATGGAATGTTATCAAAAACTTGTATTTGACATGAACTACAGCTGGTGGTCAAGAGCAGATTGAAAATAAATGAGATTTCTTTCAGCATTTACAATTCATAAAGCTACTGTACTCTATTACGAGAGAAAACCAAGTTTCTCTCACTATACTCAAGGAAAGCCAAGATTCAGAACCAACCATGGAGCTCTGAGTTCCAACCCAGTTGCCTGAGATCCTTTTGCTCTTCTGAAGAAGCTGATTCACATTCATGTTGCATTTATCAAACAGCTTATTTGAGCTTTCATACAGTCTTAGAAGTACTTTTATGATATTAGGAAAATAAGTCTTGGAAAACTTCAGAAACTTTTTTGTATGAGAATCTTTTCTTTATCAAATGATGTCTAAAGACCACATAAAAAATATTACATTTCAAAAATCTAGGAGAACAATCACAGAAAACAGAGCAGACCTAGATCTGGAAATGGATACATTTGTATTTCTTCTTAAAAATATCCAATAAACCAACCTCATTTACATGGGAAATTAAATCAATGTACTACTACATTTCATCACAACAAAGTTTTGCACAGAACTATCGAAGTACTGAGACAAATTTAAATGAAATATTATTAAGTTGAATATTGTAATTTAAATTACCTTTCATCTATATTTTGCAAGTAATAAGAAATAAATGAGAATTTGCCCCTAGAAGATTCTTAACAATGTTCATATGAATAAAAAAACCAAAAATACCAGAAGGAAACAAGTACATTTTCCATATACATTTTCCTTTGTAGCACCAGTTCAAGCTAAACGTTGGCATTAGTATATTATTACTTCAGTGGAGGAAAATGGAAAGTGCTAGTTACCTGGCACCTTTAAAGCACATATAAATTCATTGTAGATCTACAGTAAAAAGAAAAAGTTATTTAAACATTAGTGGTGCCAGTATAGTAAGAAAAAAACCATGAAGTAGACCAAAGCTTGTCTTTAAAAAAAAAATAAAAATCAAGATTATGGGACATTAAGCAAATGCTTTTTCCAAAAATCATCATAATTAGAAGCTCCAAGGAAGGAAAACATCACTGTCTACAAATTTTAGATCTCATTTATGAGAGCAAAATGAAATATCACAACTATCAGTATACAATCACACACATGTAGTATACATAAGTTTAACCTCATTTAAGTGTAATGAATTGTTAGGCAGGTAAGAACAAAGATTTGGGCCAGATTTTTCAATATAGCTGTAAGAATTTAGACCACAAAAGAATAAGGTGATTTTATGAATATTTAATGAAGATTTTAATTGTGCCACAGGTTTAACGATAAAAGTACAGATTCTAGTATAGAGAATTTAGCTCCTTTGAGGGGAGGTTCAGGTTGGATATTAGGAAACATTTATTTACAGAGAAGGTGGTTAAACACTGGAGCAGACTTCCTAGCAAGTGGTCACTGCCCAAGGTTGTTACTGTATAACAAATTATTATTTATTTATTTGGACAATACTCTTAATAATATGGTTTAACCTTTGGTCAGCCCTGAAGTGGTCAGGCTAAATAATTCTTTGTAGGATCCTTTCAACTGAAATACTCTATTCAATTCTATTCTATATATTCTAAAAATGCCACCATAAGGAAAATCTATGTTTCTGTAGCCTAGCGCTGTAATTCCTTTAATTTTTGACAGGAGAAAGAAATGAAGTTTTCTTCTTCAGCATAAAAAAGTCAAGGGTATAAAATGGGTATTTAAATTGCATATACAGGAGAAATGGGAGGAGTAACTGTTCATCAAAGTCCCCAACTTTTTCTGAAAGACAAAGGTACTACAATAATCTTAAAGTTATTGATACCTCTCTCCGGCGAGAAGCCCAACAGGTTTGTTTGATTTTCCAAACGACAGCAGCTACCAGCAGTAAGGATAAGAAACAACTGCAATTACAAAAGAAAAAAATAATAATTGTAACTTGTGAAAAGCTCATGTTTTTAGGGTATCAAAGGTAAAAAAAAAAAAAAGGCATTCTAGCATGGAAAAATAAACCCCAAAAAGTGGGGAAAACTAAACTCTACCAGAATTACAAAGAGTCAACCATCCACATTCAAAGTCAAAAGCAAATACACATCACATGCTCTGGTTTTCTCCTGGAAATGTTATCACTGTTTCCATTAGCCTGGGATAAGTTCCAGTACAGCCATCCACATTCCCACAACAGTCTCAACAAATAAGCTCTTCATGTTCTGCCTTTAGTACATGGAAAAAGAGGGTGAAGTACAGCAAAAAATAAATAAATTATAGCAATTTGTATTTCTTTCACTTTGTAAATTCTGAGTAATTTCCTGGGTTTGCAAGAAGGGTAACTACACAGGGAGCATAATTAGTTTGAGGAACTGGGTTAGCACATGACAATAGGCCTGTGTTATCTTATTGAGTATTTCTATGGTTAATTGCCCAGGGAAAACATCTCCAAGGGCATCACCATATCACAGTTCCAAAGACACAACAGAAGAAGAAAAAAAAGGAAAATTGAACAGCTGCAGTGCACAATCAGAGCATATACCTTCTCTCTTGCTTCAATATCTTTGTATTGTAACATTTAATCCATAAAGTATTTTGGTAGAAAGATCATTGAACTCTCAAACTCTTTTAGTGTATTTCTGGATACTAACAAAAGGATTCTAAAGTTGGCATTTGTAATTACTCAGAAGATCTTTCAAATTTTTAGAGATTTGTTTAATATAATTATGTGGATTTACTAATTGTGTGAAGAACTTTCACAAATGTTGGCACTTCTGCTGTACACAGTGGTTTCAATTAATACAACACTAACTATGGAATTACTAGGCATCCACAATTTTATTCTGCCAAAAAGCTTTTCTTTAATACAGGAAATACCAAAACTTCTGGAAGTAGTATAGTTCAGAGGAGTACTGTGCATAAGTGCAAAATAACACCAACATCTCCCTGTAAAAGCAAGTACAAGTGACTATAAATTTATATTTGGTGTCTAGGGAAGAGCAAAAAAAAAAAAGCCCCACTGACTATCAGAATAAATTCATTTTTGCAGCAATATATTTTAAGGTTTTTAAGTCAAGAAGTACTTATAAACAGTATTTCCCAGAAATGTTTCCACTGCACTGTCCAGCTGGTACCTGCAACAGATGCTTTGGGGCAACATCAGGGTACTGACGTGGAGCTATAGATTCTATAGATTGGGATGTTGTGCATGAAGGAAAGGAAAGCCATCTCACTCTTTTCCTCCTTCCAAAACCCATTAAATTAGGGAAACAACAGCAACTCTGTTTGCAATTATTAACTCAGTGCTCCTGGAATTTAGAAAAGGTTAATACATGCAAGGGAGGGAACTGGACACAGGAAACTAAGGGAGCCTTGCACTGTGTGACTGATTTATTATGACCAGGAACAGAATCTCTACCCTTAGAAAATTCTGTCCTTCACATTTATTAATTTCTTGAACAGTTCTCTTAAATTAGTAGAATAGAAAATATTCAGAGTTCTGGCTGAAAGACTTCAGACAAATGAATTCTGTGTTCTGTACATCAGTGGAGTGGTTCACACACTGAATTTTCTTGTCGTCATTCAAAAAATCAATCACTTGCAAAGCTAAAATCAGAAATGAGTGTCTCAAAGTCACACCCATAAAATACTATAAACCATTGGAAGTTACAGCGTTGATAATGTGACTTTTGTACAATCTTTTCTTGGCAAGTAAATATTTTATTTTATTATCTTCTTTTTTTTTTCCTTTTTTTTTTTTTTTTTTTTGGTAGGGGCTAAATATAAATAGAAGGGAAAAAAAACCCCAAAGTCTATGCTAAAGAAGAGAAAAAATACATGGAAAATAGATTTTGTGAAATTAACCTAGTTCCAGGCTGTGGTGAGATAACATCCTTGGTTTATGTAGGGCAATTAAAATTAAGGCTGACTGCAAAGGATCTCACAATACAGAGTGACTTGGCAATAAAATAAGAGAATGAAATTCAGTGACAATGAACTGAAGGCAATGTGCACAAGAAAAAAATAAAAAAACACCACAACTAACTACAAATACACAATGATAGGTTCTAAATTAGCAATTACCACTCAAGAAAATGATCTTAAAGTCATTGCAGATAGTTCTTTGAACATATCAACTGAATGTTTAGTAGCAGTCAAAACAGAAAATAGGATGTTAAAAGAGATTAGAAAAGGAATAAAAAACAAACCAGAAAGCAGTGGGATGTCAGTGCATAAATCTATAGTGTGCCTGTACCTTGAAGCAACCATCAGTTTATCTCTAAAAATCTAAGCTGAGTTGAGAAGGTATAAAGGAAAGCAGGCAGCTTGGCCAGGGGAATGGAATGATAGAAGTTCACTTTGGCTATGAAACAACAGGGAGTTGAAGGGAGCCATAATAAAGACATTAACATCACAGGCAAAAACTGTTAAAAACCAGAAGGATGGGTGTAGGTGGATGCTCTCCAGTCCCCTGTTATACTTCTTATCTCCTCCTTGTGCCAGAGATATAAAAAAAAAACTGCAGGGCAAATTAAATGAATTAAAAATTTGCCATCAGGCAGATAAAAAAAACAACTGTCAGAAGGGCACCAACATCAGAAAAGGGAGCTTCTAGATGGGTAGCAAAGCTCCCAAGTATCAGATCCACTAAATTTTGATGGGACAAATATGTAATAGCTGAGAGGTCTATGCATGACAGAAAGAGAAAAGTGGTTGAAAATGGTTAATGGCACAGAGGTTCAAGATACTGTACAATGGTCAATATTTAGATGATTTTTTTTTAAATACACAATCACTGCTAAGTTGTATTTATGAGAACAAGGAAGTCAGGCCTCATTTACATTGCAAAGGATTTCTTTTCCCCTTGGAATGAAGCAATTCCCAAACCAGTTTAGAGACAATTCAGTACGAATTACAGCTGGGATGCTGAAAGAAAAAGGGTTAAAACAACCCTAAATACTCAGGTGCACAGTAGCAAGCAGCACTTGAGAGATGAATTTATCACTCTACAAGGTACTGCCAAAACAGATATTATTAGACATGTTCTTTAAGATCTGCTATTGACATTTTCTGAAAGGAGATTGGAAAACATGGAGAGAATACAGAGAAAAATCACAAAAAATATTTAAAATCTGTGGAAAAGATCAAATGGCAACTTGCCTACAGTTAATTCACATGATCATAGATTATGTCCACCGTCTCTGACTCTCCAGTTGAGACTCTGAGTGACACCCAAATAAACAGATACATGGATAAATGCCTTTGCAAAGCACATGGGCTATGAAATGCTAACCCAGAGTATAGAGTGAATGACTTTCTTAGCACTTAGCAATGTAAATCTTCCCAATAAGACAATTGCCATACTAAGACACTCCTAAAACCACAGCAGCCCAAGCATTATCCAGATTTTGCACTCTCCAGAACAAAAAAAATCAAGTGCCAGAAGGATACAGTTTTGCAGTTTCCCCTTCAAACCATGTGGAAGAAAATAGGAGGAAACACTAAAAAAGCATGCTTGAAAACGAGCAATTCCTCACCAGTTGCCCAGATTACAGATTGATTGGAAGTTTTTGGTTTAGCATGATTTTGGAGACAATAAACAATTGGAGAGGGGATTAACTGCAGAAGAAGAAGTCTTGAACAGAGTTTGAGTCCAACACAGCAGAGGGAAGTGGCCAAGGAAAGGCTGCAAGAGAACACCAGGGCTAGCATGGATGTCTGAGCTGTGCAGATGCTCTTCCCAGAAGGGCTCTGCGTCATATGAAAACACAAATATTGATTTAATAGAAGAAAGAGAAGGGAAATTGCAAAAAATAATTACTGCCTGCATAACTATTTTTGCAAGCTACAGAGCAAATTTTTGACTTCTAGAGGTCACATTTAAACATATTTAGTGCAGACCTGGCTGAGGAAATGAAAGTGTTTTTCATAACTCAGAAATTAGTTTTTCTGTGTTTCTTTAGGCAGCAAACTAAAAAGTGTTAGGGGAATTAGTGTATGTGCTGCTGCTTGTTATGGGCAAACTGAAATAAAATCTGTAGCTATCCTTAAAGAAACTTAAATTGCATGGATAAATAGAGGGGAAAATCTGTGAAATGTAATGATCAGCATGTTTAGACTAGATGAATTAATGACACATTTGTGCCTTAAGCTCTATGAATGCATTATAAGTACACTACAGAATTTTTGCAGTAGTATTGATGCCTATAAATTACACATGGTATCAAAGTAATACTTTTGTTAAAGTGAAATAATTTACTTATTTTTGCAGGGATGTAAAAGGAACTGTTTCATGAACTAAGCATAAATATTTTAAGACTCAATACTGTAAATGCAAGGTAAACAGAACAAGAAATGTGCCATCCTTCGTTATTTCTTTTCTCATTCTCTGATTATTTAACACACAAAGAGAATTGTTGCTTCCATGATTTTACTTAAGACTAATTTGCACAATTGAAAATAAATTTCCACGAACAGATGAAAGCAAACACTTTTTCAAAACTATAGTTTTTCAAAATTTGCATCTAGTATATTTTTAAATCTACTAAAATGAAAAATGAAGTGAGATTCTACTTTGAGCAGCCATCACATTTACTCTTCTTACAGGACAAGGTACAGCAGCACCCCACAGCTGAGCGTGGGGTCACCCACCCTGCTTGGGCGCACCCTGGGAGCAGCACAGCTGGGCCAGCACAGGGTGCCAAGACTGTCCCAGCAGGTGCCATCATCCTGTCCCCATGCTCCAACAGGTGACAGACCCATCCCTGTGCTCCAAGGGGAATTCCTGCATTGCTGGCCTAGTGTAGATCTGGAATGGGCTTTTGAACAAACCCCTGCGGACCAGCCCTGGAGCTCAACTAGAAGATGTGCAGTGTTCACTCCAGACCCAAAGCAGCTGTCAGTCCATGGCACTAAACTAGAGCTACTTCAAAGTTAAAACAAATGCATTCAGTGAGGATGTCAGGTCCTCAGCACCAGCTTGCCCAAGTGAAGATTTGTTACTTCCCCTGCTCACCAACAGAGACAGAAGCTCCCAAATTTCCTTTCACCAAGTTTGTTAGGGGCATAGCAGACTCATTTACTGCCCACATCTATATATTTGCACATATTTTAAAGGCTCCTCCAAAGTCTTTTTTTGAACTTAGGAGTTGGGCCATCGAGGCAGTTATTGCTCAATCACTTGAGTCTTGCTGTGCTGAGACAGTAATTAAATATCCCTCTGTATCCACAAACCTCCTGCCTGTTGATCTTTCTTTGACAAGGGCACAAAAATGTACAGTTCCCTAATTAGCAATCTAAAAAGTGACCCCACACTCTATTGCTTCTCTTCTAGTACTAACATGAACAACAATTTAAAATATTCAGTAAAACAAACACTGACAAAAACACTTTTTAATGTGGATATATGCAAAGAAAACAAGTCTCATAGCTAAGTTAGTATTTTCAAGGTAGTACTTCAAAAGTTTCCTAACAGATCACATTAACTGTTTTTCTAAGAACTGCTTTCCCAACACATTATTTACTATCTTTTTATTGGCAAATAGAGTCCATTTTAATTGATATTTTATAAAGCAAGCACAATTCCAAAATAAAAATAATTGAACAATTATTTTTCGAACACCATGACTTCAAATAGCAATTATTGTCACAGCAATTGATTTCTCTCATTGTACTTGACAAGAACATTGTGTTTATGATTATGATGGGCTGGGTTCAGCCATCCTTGTGTTATCTGGTATACACATGACAAGCAGCTCCAAAGATTTCAACAGGATTATCTGAAGCACAAAGAATTGTAAACATAATATTAGAAGTCTGATATGTATGACAGCAGTAAAATGTTTTAAAAAAATGTAATGATTAATTAAGTTGCTGCAAATCACAAAGTTTTATAAACATCATTATAAGTAGGACTATTTCAGTGATTAGTAATTCAGAACAATTTCGGGAATGAAGTGCTTCAATTCCAAATTGAAATGTGTAAGGACTTAGGGAACAATAGTCTTGGCTAGCAAGGAAGTAGGATATGCAAATTGCAGTTCATGGTAACACAGCGTGTGGGGTCAGGGAAATAAATCCTGGCTGTGAAACCAAGACATTTCAGCCAGGAGTGCTGAATTCCTGCTCAGGGAGAGCTCTGGCTGGCACAGCCAGTGAAAGGCACTGCCAACAAAGCCAGCTTCACCATCCAGGTGATTCAGGAATGTCCTTTTCCTATTCCTCCTTGTCATGATGATACCACCAGCACCAGCAGCTCCATGCATTGGCTCCCAAAACTCCCTTTTCTGGACATGATTAACCAAGACTGCAATCTTTCCCTCTTCAGCTACAAAATGTCATTGTTGCACAACCTTAAATACCACAGGCCTTTTCCCAGCAGCCTACATCTACATTCCGTTCTTTTCCCCCACAGTTTCTTTCTGAATTAAAGGAACCCAAGGAAAATGTGAGCCCAGTAATCCAAAAGCCACACTGAGAGTTCAGACACTCAGTTCTTACTTTCCAAACTGCAAAGTTGAAGAAATGCCTGAATATGAGGTAAAGTATCTACAATGGTATTTAAAACTCAAAGTATTACCAAAAATCATTTAAATGCAAATTTGTATTTATTTGTGTCTCAAATGGAATTCACACAAGTTAAGCAACAAGTTTCAAGTTCATTTGAAACTAATTACACGCATAATTCTTCTTATCCAGATGACTGATTAAAACGTTATTTTTTGATGCAGTCCTGAAAATCCATATATCCCTATGAATAACTCTTGCATAAAGTGTCTCATGAAAGTCACATAACGGCCCTTAAAATTCTCTTCTCGCATGTCCACAACTACCAAACTGATACAAAACATATTAAGAGTTAATAAAAAATATATATCTGCTTTCTAGTCTGGTCCTTCCAGGCTCAACAGTGTATTTGGTAAGAATGCATGGAAAAGAATATCCACATAGGATTTGTTTTACTTTGTCATGGTTAAAAAACCATCATACTACCAAAAGAATGCTGTAAGTCTCCAGAGCAGCACATTAAAAATAACTATTAGAAACATCATAAAAATAATTTTGTTGAGTCAGAAGAGCAAATATAAATAAAATTATAAACCAAGGCTTCAACAATGGTATTAATAAAGCTTCACAATTTAGGCTCTGAATACATAATGGGAAACAGGGAGACTGAAGTATCAATGGCACCAACTGCATTTTATATGAACTTTATTTTAAAGTAAGCAGTAGCAATGAAATATAAATATAATATGTATTAATTTATTAGTTAGAACAGCTACTATTTTTGTGCTAAATAATTTATTAATATATATTGAACACAGAAAACCAACTTAATCCTTCCTCTCCCAAGGCATAAACTCCTCTAACAGTTTAAAATCATCTCTGACAACAGCCTCTGCAAAGCCTGGGTTTATTGGTCTTTCCTGTGTAATGAAACATCAAAAGTCCTCTTGAAAGTAAAGAAGAAAGAAATGTTTGTACAGAGAATTTGTAATTAGCAGAAAAATTATTATGAAAAAAGGTACTGGTATTTTTTTCATTATGCACATGTGCCACAATGTTATAGAGGATGGAGGGAAGCATTAAATAACTTTATTCAATAAAATAATTATTAAAAATAACTATAAAAAAGCACACATACATTTTTTTTAGACTTCTATTTTCCTACATACATAATTCATGCATAGATCCACAAAGCTGTGGTTTTATGTTCAATATACCACAAGCTGCTATAGTGAAGTATGAATGAAAGATCAATTATACAAACAGCCTTTATATTCAACTAAAAAGAGAAAATGGATGCAGCGTACACCAAGATGCTATTGAGAGACCAACATTCCCATTTAATCTGCCAATCCTATATCAGACTAAAGTGAACCACGTAAAAAGACTCTGAAATATATTACACAATAAAACTCAAGATGTGAACTTCAACCCTCTGCAGTTCCTCCTTTCCTCTTTGAGGCAACAAATAAAAAAGATTTACAATCAAAGTGATTTAATCTCATGTAAAATGAAATTAATCTCCACAGAATAAACAGAACATCACACCCATGAAGTGTGATTATGTTTCTTTTAGTCACAGAAAAGATTTTCATATTTCATATAATTTTATGGGTTCGCCCTTCATGGGTGAGATACTCTATATTTCCTCTCAATAAGTGATATTACATGTAAAAAAGTACACATAAAATTTATATATATTTGTCCACTGAAATTTTGGACAAATTATGAAATACAGAATTTAACATTTTCTGCAGTAGCTTTTCAGAATAATTCTAAACTGTATATTGTTTCAATTTAAAAAATAGTTATACTTTCACTTTCGCTTTTTTGCAATGGTCTTCGTGATTTATGTTAATTTAGGATTAAAATTAAAGGGAGGGGGGAAGAGAAAGACTCATTTATTTTAATTACTGTCAGCTAGTGAAATTAGGGAAGAAGAATTTCCACCAATGCTAAATTTAAGCAATTCCAAACCAAGAGATTTGCATTATTTCAAGAATATTTTTTTCAACATTTTTCAATATTTTCATTCATTCTTATTTTTCACTGCTCTCTCTAGTGCAGTATCTTTAATGATACATCACAGAAATATGAAATTTGTTTAGAAAGTCACCCTACCGTGTCAGCATTGGTTAGCATGATAGACTGAAATATAATGAAGAAATTTAACACATTCCAAAAAACTTTTCCCTTCAATCTGTAACATTTCCAAAACTTTTTTCAAACAGGCAAATATGCTCAAAGGAGTAGGTGTAAAAAAGTAGTAACTTTCTTTATTAAAAGTCCTGTTAAAATTAAATTTTCCAAAATTTCCAAAGCAATGATTTTTTTAGATTTCCAGGTCAAAGAAGCATCATTCAAGAAGAACACTAAAAATTCTGTAATTGTACTGATTAAACAATACAAAGCCTCTGATTCCCCTCAACCTGATATTAGAAATATCAGAAATATCAGATATTAGATTTTTCAACCAAAAAAGACTGAAAACATATTAGGAAAGAAATATAATTTTCCAAGTGATTAAGTGTTTTCCTAAAATATCACCAAAAATTTATTGAAAACATAGAAAACTAACTATGATATAGAACATGATTGGGCCACATATGAAGATTAAATTCAGAAAAGAAAATTCAGATGATGATGATGATGATGTTGATGATGATGTTTATTATTAATAATATTATTATTAATATTAATATTAATAATAATAGTAATAATATTTTCAAACAGATAATATAACTATGTAATTCCTAATGTGGCTTTTGGAGTCTACCCTTGAATTTCAATAATTTTTGCTTCTATTGGCAAAACACAGCCTCTCCTGCCTTGGATTCCAATAGATAAATTAGAAAGACCACAAAACCTCCCACACTAGATGCTTCATTTGGTACCAGGAAGTTTTACTGGAATATTTGCATTAATATTCCAATACAGAAGATGAATTCCTTTGAATTAAGATGTCCTTTCTAAAAGAGGAATAATCAGATTTAATATTTTCGGACATATGAAATTCACAGCATAGCGCTCGGTCTAGCACCGTCTTTTCTCTCTCTCTGTGATTTATTAGAGCTGAGCACAGGGACCTGGGATATTTCTGCCCTGCCATGAGGAGATTGCTCATTTCTTGGCTGTCACTCAGAGCCCAGCCCGTCACACCGACCGCGCCTGCAGAGACAGGCGGGCATGGGGCTTGACAAAGCTGCTTGTCACCCGCCGTAATGGACAATGACACTACTGCCTAAAGGAAAACATTAATATTTCTTACTTCCTTTATTTTTTTGTTATTGTTTTCCTTCATCAGCTTTCACCCCCCTTCACTGTATTCCTTACATCTGGGAGCAAACTCCAGGAGTTAACTTTGCAACTGGTACATTTCATAAGAAGACTGAATTCCTTCTCCTTGGAATTAAAATGACAAAAGCAAAATTTCAAGTCCATTTATCACAGAAGAAAACCTGTTCTAGTTCTTCTGTTTAAACTACAGAGGACTGGAGTTTCATAAAAAAGTGACCAGTTTAAGCAGTCAGAAGAGAAATTGGTGTGAGCACAAATGCTGCTGAAGTCTAAGAAAACACCAAACTGGATTTAAGAAAATACAATACAAAATATAGGGAATCAAAACATAAACATTGTATGAATTATCTGTGATGCTTCTTAGGATACAAAATCCAATGCAGCTGTAGAGAGACACACCCCTGAAAGGAGAAAATGCCAGAGCTTCAGAAGGCACAATGAACACCTCTCACTGTATTTGATACATAAAGGAAGTGAGACTTCCAAACTTTAAATGCACTGACTTTAAGAAGAGCCCCATACCTGTTTTATAGCAAGCAGGTACATAGGTCATCTTCAGATATCTGAAGATATCTGTTATCTATTTTGTGTTTTGAGGAACAGTGTCTGCTGAAATCAAAATATGGTGAGCACTAGTGCACTCACACAAGCTTTCAAATGACTCAAAGGACAAAACCAGAAAGAAAAAAACAGAAAGAAAATAATGGAAAACAGCTCTGTTCACTGATTAAGTGACTCATCCCTTGTTTTGAAGAGCAACTGATCCAGCAGTACTGGGCAATCTCCTTTGCCTGCAGGCCAGTAACAAGTGGCTGCCTTCTCCAGAAATATGAGCACACCAAATAACTCCACAGTGATGACAAAGTTTCTGTATGATTCAGAGTGCAGAAGACACAAAGTTACATTCAACAATTTAAAACAAATATTTAAGGAAAGCCCAACTCTAATTGCCCATCACAGTACAGATGTGCTTTTCCCAGTGGAAGTCAAATAACTCTGTGCTTCTAAGTGAGGTGAAAACTTTAAATGCATCACTAAGTAAAAATCAATTTCATTCTAGCCCCAAAAGTAAAATCCCTTTTGCTGTGATAACTTGATTTTCATATTACTATAAAATACTCTAATTTAGATTTATAAGAGTTCTAGATTTTCTGAGATTCCAGCCATGGATTGTGATCTGATGCCAACATGCTGTGTTTTGTCTTGCTCACAGAAATCAATATTCGACCTCATAAAGATAAGCACACCAAAATCCAGCACTAATTTACCATCCTTCATTTTACCAGAAACAAAACAGGAAGGCAGGGATACAGACCAAAGGATGCTGGTAAAGATCAGGAGCTCTCCCATTGCAAATTCACCCCCAGGGTGTTGGATTCAAGCACTGCAGCTCTCAGGAGCTTGGACACTGCCACCCCCTCCCAGTGCAGGGGACACAACTGAAGGGACTGCTCAGAGATTCTAGCACACAGTCCTACAGGTAGAGTTAATAAATCTGGTTCTTCAGCATCTGCTGCAATTCCTGTTGTAGCCCATGCTCACCTGTACCAAAATATCCATCCCTTCTTTCTGCAATAAGCACTGGGTATATTCTGAATATTGTTTTCTCTCACTTATACTGCTCACAGATTTAACAGAAAGAATGTACCCCTGATCTTTAATGACCATAATTTTTCATGGAATTTCTTAAAGCACACGAAAAAGAAGGATTTTTAAACTTTCAAAAAGTCCATATTGTTTAACAGTGCTTTACTTATTAAAACCAGGAGATTCTGTAATTTATGACAACATGAAGATATGTCACAAAGGTGACTAAAATATTCTATTAAGTCAGTCAGCTTCACTCAAAGTAGCAGAGGCAAGGGAAGTAATAGTTCTGGGAGCTCAGAGAACATGTCTGATGAGTTAGTAGTTGGTACCATGCATTTGAAAAAGGCTTTAAAAACATAATTCTGGCTGTAGCACTTGCTTATCATTTCCTATCACGAGTATATTAACAGCTAACCTTTGTCATCTGCACCAATTTCACGCTTGCCTGGTTTTTGATTATGAGATTTAACCACATTTCTTACCAGAACTTATGCTTCAGATTCTTAATACGAATAATTATCTGGGAATTGCTTGAGTACTGTTATAAATTCTGTTACACTGTTATAATTTTATTTAAAAGCAGGTATAAAAATCAAGTGTTTCTTAGCTCACCATTTAGGATTTATTCAAATCATAGATAATAAAAACTAACAAATATTGAACAATCAACTTTCATGGATATTAGATGTGATCTAAAGAAGTAAATAGTATTTTCAGAAACTAAACCTACTTCTATACCCTTATGAAATGTCTAAAATGTCTTCATACCTACTTAGTTAAATCCATATATTCATCTAAGAATTGAAAACACTGAATATTTGTTTATCCCTTAGAGTTTGAAACAAAAAAAAATGTGCCAAACATTAGGATATTTTGGGGTTTAATGGCCAAGGTAATACAGAAATGTACTTTTTTTAATTGTGCATACTGTATTTCTTCCATGTAAGAAAGATCATTCACATTTGCTGCCTGTGAATTTTTCCAATGAGATCTGTACTTCTTTAAAGAAGATGGGAAGAAAAAAAGTCACAAACTTCTCCATTTGTGTGATAGCTAAAAGTCCTCAGGGCACTGAGCACAGCAACAGAGATGCCACACTCTCTATAAGACAGTTTGGAATCTCTTACTACTCTTACATTGCATTTTTATTCTTAGAGGAAAGGTCACTGAACCAGCAGCTGCAACAAAACCTTCCAGTAGAAAAAGAATGACATTAAATAGGGTAGGGGTTTTTAACAATGCATATCATGGTCTAAAGCACTCCAGTTTCAGTAATATCCTGCCTCTTTTTTTCAATATAACTTCTCTTTACCTTATCCTTGAACTTTTTTGTTCTAGGACATACCATATCAGTATCTTGGTAAATCAAGCAGTAATTGCAAAGCTAATAATAGATTTTGTGCCTTATTATGTATAGTTTTAAATAAAGTCCTTACAGAACAATACTTCTAAAACAGTTCATCTTGATACATCAGGACAGTTAATGCCTGTTTTGATGTTTCTGATTCAAGCAGTAAAATATCCATTTCATCTTTCAGTCTGGAACACAAAACCTATAAAGGAACAGTTTTAAGCTATATTTTTGCCTGGTTGTTGAATAGCTGTTATTGTCAAATGGGTCTATTTGCTGCTTTGGCCAGGCAGGGAGAACAGCATTTTGCCACATCCTCAGAAATAGAAGTATAATACTGGATGGGAGAAATGCAAATGCAGGTTTATCATGAAATATGTTTTGTTATGAAGCATATTCAAATTGTCTTTAAAGACAATTATTTTCTCTATCTATAATCTTAGTAAATATGGCCTGGGTTATTACTGTTACCACTGTGATTTGCCACAGTCACAGTATACCTCCCTCCCATTCAGTAAACAAAACCAAACCCCACAAACAGACAAACCTAAACCCACACAAAACAAGAAACAAACCTAAACCCTTATTAAAATTATTCTTTTAGTCTACAAACTGCTGGCATCCTACCTGTGCATTTACCCAGAACCAGCTGAATGAGACAGAGCATGGCACTGGGAGAGACAATGCCATGTATCCTGAGATGGAACAAACTGCTCCAAGTTTACTTCTGCTATTTGTCACATGCTCCCTCTGGTCTGTTGTACTTGGACAGGCTTTGTTTTCTTCTATATGGGTTTGTAATCTAAACCTTAGCATAAGTTTTAGAGCTTGCTGTCTCCCTATGAAAAAAACAGAAAAAAACCCCAAAACACAAAAAAACCCACCCAAAAATCAAACACCCAAAACACCACTAGACTGACCTTTAGGCAATCAGCATTTTATTGCTTTGTTTGTGGTGAATGAGGAGAAGATATTTTATATCACCTACTAACCTTCTCTCCATTAGCCAATGCCCTGGGTACAGAAAACTTCAGGGTCTGTTCATTTCTGTGCCCATTTTTGGCAACAGCAATAAACAGAATTTAGTCCATTCACAATATTTAAGAGTCTGATTCTTTAGGTACCGTTCCTCAGAGCACAGGAATTAAAGTCAACAGAGAAGCCATGCTGTGAACTTGTGAAATAGAGTCATGTCTGTTCTAGAAATACAGAAAGTCTGATGAACATACCTGTCTGTCACTGTTCACATTTTGTGTACACTTCATGGTTATTGGGAAATATCTTCATAGCAAGATTTCAAAGCACTATAACTGATCCAAGAGCATGCAAGTTTGTGACATTTTATAAGACAGCTGAACTTTTAAGAAGTGTTTGAGTGGAGTTTTGTTCACATTCCAGAACAGTTGTCTATTTGCAGTTGAATCCCATCTCTGCATTCCTTCCAGAACCAAATCTCAGGCATCAGCTACTGCCTTTCACAATTAATCTCTAACCCATGGAAACATTAGTAGTGATGTGCTGTGCTTTATTAAAAATAACAAGCTATTGAACATTTTAAGTAATTCCATGGAAGTGTTTATAGAGAAATCACACACATGAATTAGTTGAGTTTAGCTGGCTCTTCTTAATCACTGTAATATATGGTACAAACCCAGCTAATCTTTAGGCAGTTTGAAGACTGTACCACTGAATATGAAACACACAATTCCATAAATGCAAGGTTCCAGCAGCTGCCTTTAATTGGTCTGGACACTGCAAATTAGGGAGCACAGTTTGAAGGCCTCCTTTCAGGCATTTCTCAAGATTCAGAAGCTGGTTAAGACACTGGTTTCATGGTAAAGAGTCATCAGGATTTCAGTCAGAAGACAAAAAAAAGCAATTTACCTGAAGAAGGTGACAAAGAACTGCACCAGATCCATGATAGTATTGTGCTGTGAGAAGGCAATCTGCAAATAAAATAGAAGTAAATTACAATATTTTCAGACTCAACAGCTCTTTTTAGGTGAGGGCTTTATGGCTCCATGGATGATTACTTTCAAGTGTAATTTTAGTCTAGTCTGCACACACCTGCATTTATGATAAAGTGAGATGAGCAGCTAATTCCCATATCCTTGCAGGTATCAAAATACAAACAATGGAAGATAATACTTTCACTTAAGCAAAAATTAATAGAAATATCCACTTAATGAACAATTAAAACAGTATGAAAAATATTAAGAAATCATATTGTTATAAATTGTCTTGTTTTTAGTCAACTGTTTTGACCAACACCATCTTCCATTTTAATAACACTGAAACATGCTTTTAGAGAAGACAAACAACATATAGTGCTTAAAATTAATGCATTTAAAATATTTTAATTGTATAATACCAAAATTAATGCATATGTTAATTTAATTTTTAAAAAAGATAGATCTGGTGCATAATAAAACAGTTTCAAACAAATTACTTTAAAGACAAAGTAATAAATATTCTTTTGGGCTACATTTTTACAGCCTCACCAGAACATGCATTAGTTCAGCTCCTTGCAGTAATTTTTGTGAAAATTTAAGAATTATCTCTAAGACAGCATATACATGGAGACATTCACACTTGCATGCAATACAGACTATAATTATTTTTGTAAAGTACTTTTTGCTAATGTTAAGAACAGCACTTAATATTTATGTTATATCTACAAATATCCATAAGTCCCTGTCTTGCTCAGTTTTTCCGACTATAATTATCAAACTAAAGATACAGAGAATCTTCTACTTTGAATTACACAAAGTGTCTATCTAACTATATTTACACTCTTTTCAAATAATTGTTTGGTTTAGAAATCTTTCTGCATTTAAGATGTGATCTGGACTAGCAATTACCCCAAAGTACTCTGAATCCCTTTCATAGCTTAGTTGTGAACTTTTGAAATGATAGTTCATGATACTCAATAATTTTTTTTTTTTTTTTTTTTTTAATTTTAGCCCAAAGCTATAATGTAAGCTTCAATAACAATGGTGATAATAATGGCCTTGTGCCAGCCAAACACAGCTAAACATAGATCAATTACCTAAAAGATAACATCTGAGAAAGGACCAGAGGACTCCTTTGGCCCAGTATAAAGCGCATTCCAAGCACAAACAATTGTTTAAGTACACCTTAAACAGAAATGAAAGCTTTCCAAATTCATTTTTCATATTTTAAATGCTGTCTGGATTTACTTCAAATACTGTTTAGTATTCAAATTCACTCCTGGTGTTTCCAGAATGTTTTTCATAAGTACCATACACTTTAGGTGATGAACTAGCACAAGGACAAAAAAATTCAGCTTTGATAGAGTTCACTTTCTGTGACCTGTTGAAATGCTCTTTATTGAAAGAGCATTTAGATTTTGCATTACTACAATTGTTTTCATTCAAGGTGTCAGAATCCCTTAACAGCCTCTGTAGTCTAGAAACAAATCCAGTCTGCAATCAAACCCTGCAGTCTGATCACAATCATACCAGGAAAGTCACTTCAAATTTTTTTAAGAAACTATAGCACCTTTATTTTTCTTTTCCAGCACACAACAAAAATGGAGTAAGCAGATTAACAACATTCCAATGATTTTACATCATTATCAATAATTAAATTATCTGCAAAGTCTAAAGCTCAGAAATAAAAAGTTTTTGCACACAAAAGGAATGATTCCATATTTTCCAGCTTCTATTAATCTAATCATCTACTCAAGATAAGTGCAATGTTCTACTGCTGGAGTCCATGTTTGTGAATTTATGGAACAACATCTGTCTGTGAGACTTCCTGGGTTGGTTGCATGGGATTTTCCTGAAAGTATTCATACTTTAAAGCAGAAACACAGTTAGACAGAAAGTTTCATCCCAAAAGTAATTTCCAATTTTAATCAAGTATCTTCTAATAATTACATTAGAGTTCATGTTTAAAAGATGAACTTCAGTATTTTCTACACAGTATCATGTATCTTTGACTAATTTCAACACAGAACATTAACAAAAAGAATACATATTTTAATCATAAGTAGACCACAAAGAAGCAAGTAAATGTCATGAACCTAGGGCTGATACAAAGAACCATAATACAATTAAAAAGATTTATTTCCATTGGGGTTTCACATAGATATGAATGTAATTGTCTTTTTGCTTGTGCCTATATAGATAAGGGACAAGAAAAGAAAAGTTCTTTCAACCCAAGGTTTTCATATTGGACTTAAAGATATTGGAAACAAATATCTCCTTTGTTAATTTGTATCATACCTCAATAATTTTCAGTTTCCCCAAAACATCTAAAAAGCTTGTGGATCCCACAAATATTATCTCTGTCTTCTTTTATAAATGAGAAAGAAGATAAATATCCTTTCTATCCTTTCTTACAGAACAGAACAAAGTGTTGTGTGGAACATAATTTCTTATAATAAAGAAAAACCTCTATGACTTATTGTTATTATTATCATTACTGTTGTTGTTATTGTGAACTGCAATTGTATTCCATCAGATCAAAGTAACCCAAATAAACAACAGATTAAATGCAGAAAACTGTGACAGAATGAAAACAATTCAATGTCAAATGTGGGCTTTACATATATATATATACACATGTGCTCCAGCTGAATGTCTTTAGAGAGAAATTTAGAGAGAAAAGCCTATGAAGAAAAGGCTGATGAGTGACAAATGAACTGTGGGGATTCTTCCAACAGACATGTATGTATTTTTTTCTCTGGCACATTAAATTTTTTGAAATATATAGTTTTTAAAAAAGCAAGCAAACAAACAGTTTTAGCAATACATGGCCAAATTGGAAGACAGGACATTGTGACTGCTGGCAAATCCTCTACAGCAACTAAGGATTCAAAAGTCAGATAAGCAGCAGAATATGCCAGAGAGCACTGACTCAAGGTTGCACTGCAATCAACATTTCAGTGCATGGTACTTCTTAACTTTTCATGTTTTGGTTATGGACATGATGTAGGAAATGCACTTTACAGTGAATAATGCTGGATGGAATAGGTCTGTTGAAAGAGGAACTTCTGCACACTGATTTTTCCAGCCCTCAGAAGTTAATGTCTGCAGGAATGGATTCATTTTTCCCATTGCTCCAGTTCATCTTTACCTTGACTATCACATGCAGCAGGAATAGAGTCCTACAGAACAATAGGTCAAGATCTGTTCTGCTACAAAAATGAGACAATCTTGAAAGTCTAACTCAGGCACAACTTTCATATGGAAATAGAAAGTGTGCCCTTACAACTTTTAAACTTTTAGTTTAAAAATATAGGTGTCAAGAAGCCATCTCCACAATTGCAACGACACCAATTGGGGAAAAGGAAAACTAGGCACTAAATCAAAACTGCACATTTGCACAAAAAAGGAACCTAATCCATGAAAACGTTTCATATATTCAAATAATGTACACAAAAAGTAATTGTAATCTGTGCTCCATTTCATGACATTACCCACTAAGGCAAACTCCTATCTGCTCAGCCTCTCCAACTATGAACAAATACTTCCGTTAATACAATTTTTCCATCTTCCACTGTTAACAAATTAAAAATGAACAAATAAGAGAAACTAAAATAAATACATTGCAAAACTCTGATAGAAGGTCTAATTATTAAACCTGGAAACATAATGCAATAAGGTCAGACATAACCCAAACTAAACTGCCTGGACTGTGTTGATTATGCAGACTTAAACCCTGCAGAATTATTACTTCCTTCAGTATCATCAAAAACATAATTTAATTTCTTCTTGGATAAAACTATTACACACTCCCACACCGGTGCTAGGTATGTACTGAATCAGGAGAAATGGATAGTGACTGAACAGAAAGGCTGACATATTTTGGTGTCCATTATATTTCATACTTTCTTGAGGGACACTTTCTGACTGAGGCAACTTCAGACAAAAAAAAATATGAGAGTCAGCTGAGGAAATTACTTGTGTAGGTGGCTGTATTTTTGTGTACAACTTTTTTATAAGGAAAATGTAAAAGATCGCACGCTGTGATAATATAGAATGAGAATGCTGGAAGATGTAAACACATAAATTCTCACATTTATGTTTCATTGTACAGAGTGAACTTTACATGTCTACTCTGCAGAAACATGACTGCAGACACCCAAGTTTAAACTGATTTAAACTTTTTACTATGAATTACACAATAATTTTGGGATGGGGAATGGTACCTATGGATATCTTCAAACTCAGTGAATACATGACTGCTGAATAATCAGTATTTACAAAGAAAAAGATATTCTGATTATTTTGTTTAAATATAAATACAATTATAAGTACAATTATATCTTGGGATATCTTTAGAGAGCAAAAATGATTCTGACTCTTCTTTCACATTTGACTTTAAGTATGAAGAGAGGCCTGCAAAAGTGAGAGGTGGATGGAAGCAAATTGTCAGTTTCCCAGTAGAAATATTTAACTGGCAAAGCACAAAATATATTTTCCTTTCCTTTGGAAAACAGAAATTCCACAGAAACATGGTAAGGAAAGGACAAGATTACCAACTAATTACATCTGTCTAAATAAGAGAAACATTAAATTATTGGAGGCTAAAAGTGCCACACATTTATTCCATATATTAGCTCTCCTAGAACTTGAAAAACAAAATTTGGAATGTACCTAATTTTGCCATGTGGAGTATATCCGATCTCATGCCATGTGTGAACCTAGTCTAAATTAGTCAGCTAGCTTATAATAATCAGCAGATAGAAAGGCACTTCTTAGGGGAGTGACTCTAAAATAGATGTGGAAAACTCTCATAAATCGTGAGGAATCACCCTATGGAGCTGCCATTTCTCTCCACTAACAACACTGGGACTCTGTGATTAGTTTAAACTATAGACCTAATGTCAAACTCAGACTATAAATAATTTTAGGTGAGATAAATTTCTCCCATGGTTTGTAAGTACTCACTGGGTATTTCTGTAAAACAGTGTAATGATAAAATAGGCAAAAGAAATATTTTTTTTTCTGGGCTTAAAAGATCTGAGAAGCAACATGAAGCTAAGTGGCTGCTAGCAGAATCCTGCTTCCTTCTGCTGTGTTAATGGCTGTAAAGAATTCAGTCTGATGCTGACAAACAGTCCTCCCAGATGATAAGATTTAGTGATAACAAAACTTTCATACTGATAACATAAATAGAAAATGAAAGATAACAAAGAAATTCAGACTTCACATCAAGATTTGATAAACAGCTTCCACAGATTATCTCTGCATGCTGCAGCCCTGTCTCTCATGCTGGCACACATTATATTATCCAAATATCCACCCCTCCATTTCTCAAAAAATGTAATAATTACAGGATATTATTTCCACTATTCAGAGTCATGAGAGGCTGAAAGACAATCTAGTTTTGTATTCAAGTAAGATGAAAGACACTCCTCAATAAGGTTATAACAGCTGAACTTTTTTTTTCCCTACCTAATAGGCACTTTATCTATTAAATTTAATACGCATATTCCACTTCTTTATTCAATTTTGTGCCTGTGTATATATATGAACATATACCACACAGAAAAACCCAACATTAAAAAAAAACTCCAGGAAGTGAAGGAGAGAATCTGGGGGAGGGAACTGTTATTTAACTTACAGTTCTATTCAGTGTGCAAAGCATTTTCATAATGATTCATATGGACATTATTAAGAAATTGAAATATTGAATATTAAAGTCAATGGAAGAATGGAAGAAAATTAAAAGACATAGACAAGAGACAAATGACATGTTTCAGAATCAAATTTTTAAAAAAAAAGATTAAAAGTAATTGGCACAAAAACCTATAGTACTGAAAAGTTATTTTAGACATAAATCTTTGCAGGATTGACTTCTCCTGCAAACTGTGTGAAACAGCAGATTTCTAGACAACATCTTTCAAAACTCTGGTTTTTAAAAGCCTGCCTAGATTAAATGGACAGGAAGAAAAATTAGAAACAGAAGTGAGGGGAATGAAGTGAGAGAATTTGTCAGGCAGAGTTGAATGATTAAATTCTACTACAAAGAGAAGCACTGCATGACGATATGGTTTTGTTTGTCAAGCTACATTAAGGAAAAGCCATTTTTGTCACTTGCTAGAATTGAATTTTCTTTTCAACCCCAGGTTTCAGCTTTCTTGGTATGACTTTTTCTGACATCTTATTATGACTTGATAAATTAAGGAGTTTCTCATTAGGAAAGCTGCACCTGTTTTGGAATGTGCTCTTATCACCACAGAGTCACAGAAAGGGGGATGGGGAAGAACATCACAAACTGAGGTTTATTCAATTTCCCTCTCAAATCTGGGCTACTGGCAGCACCAGATCAGGCCAACAATGCCTTTTCCAGGTAAGTTTTGTCAACCTCCAAGAGTGAAAACTCCATGGCCAGTCTAGACAATTTGTTTCAATGCACCATTGCTAATATATTGAATTTTTTCTAATGTTCAATCTGAATCTCCCAAGGTGCAGATTCCACTTCTCCTTGTATTCCTGAAGTTTATAAACAGAAAAAAAATCTTTCATACAAGATATTTTTCACCTTTCCTAAATAAATTAATAACTTTATACGGAGCTATTTGAATGACTGCAGAACTTAATATCATGGCCACGGCATTTAACATTAAGGCCTATGTGTATATGTAGAAACATACATAATGGAGATGGAAAATGTGCTGCTAAAATGATAAGATTTTTTTTCAAATTTATTTTTTACATCTACAGTAAGAGCTAGTTTTGCTAGACAATCTACCAGTTAACCAACTGTCTGGTCTCCAGCTTAATAAAAATGATAATAAAATTTTTATGAGGCTACAAAAGCTGAATTTTTAAAATTTATGCAATGTTTTGTTCATTTTAGAAATCAAATACGTGGTTAGAGAAGGCAAAACATGCCCTGAATTTTGCATAAAGATCATGCCATTCAAAATAATGTATGTAAAACCCATTGTGAGATGACAAGAAAAGGGCAAAGCATTTTCTTAAACATGAAGAGAGTAATTTCCCAAAGTTTATTGTTATAAATGTAGAGCATGCTATAAAGCTGTTAGAGCTGTGGAATAAAAATTTTGTATTTGCAATGGCACTTTTCTTGATTACGGTGGATTAGCATATTTATGAGGTTACTGAGCCTCAGGTTTAAAGCCACAAATCAAAGGTTTATATCGGCGTGGGTAATGGATTACACAGGAGTCTGTGGCCTACGGTATCCCAGAGGTATCTGTCTTTCAGAAGATTTATGCATATAATACCACTTTGTAGAAATTACACTTTCTGATCTTTTGTGTGGTGCTTGGTGATTCCCCTCTCTAAAACAACCAAAAAGCAGCTTTCTCAGTCAGAAATTCATTGATGTATTTTCTCGTTCTCCTCCTCACCTTTTGATAAGGCCACAGAAGACAGAGGCTCTAATTCCTTGATGTACATAACACTGCTACAATCAGAGTAGAAGTCATTGTGACTATATTTGATGCAATTACTTCTGAAAAGAGGAAGGAATCTGCATTCCAGCAGTTATCCACAGCACAAATACTTGAATTTTGTTCATCCTATGAAGACCACTGCGATAGAACACACAGAAAATGTCTTCAAGTCTCACTATTTTCTCCACATGTGGGTACTGATTGCATTACTATCAGTGGTAAATACCTACTGACTTTTTTTTGGCATCAGAGAAACCAGGATTCCAGAGCAGGATGCTAAGACAAGAAATTGAAATACTTAGTCCAGCCTCTCATGAAAGACTAGCCAAAAGAGAAGTCAGGTAGGTGTTTTCAAGACTGTGTGTACCCAAGTGAATCACTTTGATCATCATTGTGAAATTATGACAATGGAAGACACCAAAATCTCATTAAACTCTACAGAGAAAATGTTCTTCTGCTTTATTATTATTTAAATCTTTTACTGAAGATACACATCTCATAGAAAAGAAAACCAAAGTCTGCAAAGAAGGATAAGGGAGTGGTTTATGTGTGCATGAGAATGAAGAGGACACATAATAACCGATATCATTTAGAAGAGCCAACATAAAAAGGTATGAAGAAAAAACTCAGAAAAATGAGGCTCTTTTTATTGAATGCTTATTCCACTGACAGAGAAGTGTGGAGGTTTGATGTAAGGGGTGATGTTCACTTATCTATACAAGGGGTAAGAATATTCTAACAGATTTTCTGCTGAAAGAAGAGACCACACAAATGTGAAAATATTAATTCCTTCAAATAAATGGGAAGTAGTTGACTAACCTAAAAAACACCCAGCATACCAAGAAAGAGACTATATAACATATAAACAAGAAAATGAGTTCTATGCTTTTCCTTGAAGAGGTGATCAAAATGCAGAAAATGAGAACTGAGACTTTTACAAAATAAATTAAAATTAAATTGTGAGGATTAGCAGAATAAATTGTGATTCAATTTTGTTATGTTAATTTTACTCTCATTTAACTTTAACATTCACTCGAAATTCTATTATAGTGCAAGCTTTAATAAATTTGAAAAAAAAAAAAAGCAGATACAACTGTCAGCTTGAGACTTCACTCACCCTCACAGTACATTCTGTAGAGTCAGGGTGATGGATCACTGACAGATCACTGAGGATATGCTGTCACACTCAGAAGAGTATTTGTACAAAAGTGCAGAGAAATGTGTAATGGAAATGGCAGAAACCTTTATAACAACTTGCAGGGATTAGGTTGGGAAAGGTGGATGAGTAAGTGGGTTTCAAGAAGACTCAGAGCAATGTGGAACTGGAGAGCAGCTGAAACTCTTCCAATAAACAGGACCGTGCTGCCTTTTTGGCAATGACGTGCTGGACTACACTGCTAGGGACTGGCAACAGTCAAACAGTCATCCCATGGAACTACAGCATTTGTACTGAACCTTTAATAACTGAAATGTAGAAATGAGAGTGTTATGTATGAATGTATCACCTAGAACTGGGATCTGCAGGATACCTGCAAAGCTCAGAACGAGCTCATGGACAAGCAGCAAGGAACGGCAGTCAGATTTATTTGAATTCATAAAGGCCCTATTGTTGAAAAGAAAACAAATATTTAAAGTTGTCAGTGCTGAGTGTACTTTTTAGTCTCACTTTTTTAAAAACTGGATCCCCCACTATATTTTCCAGAAGCTCTAATAGTTTAATCAGGCTTGTGCAAATCCACAAAAATTGTTTATCTGTTGAACAGCTTTAACAAAATCAAAATCCAAAGAAAATAAACACTTTTGCAGCTAGAGCACTTCATGCCTTCAGAAAGAAAAACAAAAATCTTTCAAGAGCCCTACATAATTATGATGCTGGCCTGCACTCTGTCAAGACATGGGCTGTGCCTTTTCCTTCCTCCTGTTGAATACTTCACACCAACTCTGGGCAGAAATGTTAAGATCTGTTTTTGGGGGTGATTGTTCAGCTATCAAGATTTTTTCATTTGAGAAGAGAGAGGAAGTGTCTGCATAGATGAATTTGATCTGTAAATAGTGAATTTCATCTTCTGACAAAACAAGTGTATGAGTCAGGGCAAAGATCCTGCATGCAAAAAACCCACATTCAAGAAACATAAACTTTATGTTACATAAACATAAAGTTTATGTTACACAGACATTTACTTTGGAATTCTGAAACACCTCATTTACTGTTCTGAATCCATATGTCAGGGGAGTAAGGCAATAAGTAAGAAACTTATTTAGAAGAGTAAGTCTACTAGAGATAAGGTATCTTCCAGCCTTCCTCTATGCCTCAGAAAAATGATTTCTTCTTCTAACTAAGGAAACATTTCCCAAAGTGCAATCTGGTAAATTTGA
This sequence comes from Parus major, assembly GCF_001522545.3. Taxonomy (NCBI): domain Eukaryota; kingdom Metazoa; phylum Chordata; class Aves; order Passeriformes; family Paridae; genus Parus; species Parus major. Next base: position 27,040,372 of record NC_031775.1, on the reverse strand, counting down.
GGAAATCTTCTAACAAAACTCTGGTGCCTAAGAAATCAAAGCTACAGAATGTAGCTCTGCGTGTTCTGGGTGGACAGCTGTGGGTGCAAAGATTGAATTTAAAAACAGAGTCCATAAGATTTTTAATAAGAGAAGAGAGATGATCCCAAAATACACCAGCTGAGGGAAGGACATAAAAAAGTGCTCACGTTATCAGACATCACAGAAGGAAACAGAAGAAATTACCTATAAATGTATCAATTATGCACAATCATTTTAGACAAAATTTCAGAACAAAATATGGGGGGTTCTGCAGAGAGCTGGGAAATTTGAGGTCACTATTTTCTCCCATAGCTACCAGTTTTCAAAAACTGGCTGAGCTGGCCCAAAAATACATAAAACAGTGTTGATGAACCTTTAAAGGAAAAATTACTTTCCTAGAATTTGAAAAATGGGAAAAGGTTCTACTTAAAAACAAAACAAAAATTAAGTGACAACCTGGTCCCTGAAATATTTTTTTCTGCGAAGTTTCAGAAACTAAAACAATGCAATTTTCTCAAAAAATTTTCCCACAAAATCATATTTGACAAACTCCAATTATTTCACTCTATAAGCCTGACCAGGCTTTTTTAAGGGAACTATGAGCAGGGCACAGAGGAACAAATACTTGAAATGACAATTCAGACTACCTGGCTCCAAGTGCAGGAAGGTATTGAAAAAGTAAAGTTAAGAAATTAAAATCATACTCTTTACTCCCTGCAGGGTGAACTTCTCACTTAAAGATTTTAAAGGTATCTATCTTGCCAACAGTCATTTGTAAGAAATATCCTCAGAGTATTCCAGGAAAGATTTTCAGTATGTTTTCTGGGACAAAAATACAGCAGATAGATGTCTTCAACTAAATGCACTGACTATACTCAAAAAGAAGGGTTGTTTTTTCTCCTCAATGATTACAGAAATTCCCCAGACAATTCCAACATCCCTTTTTCCAAATGAGAGCACACTCACGGTTTTCACTGAGACAAGAACATTCATATGAAAAAATAGAGATTTGTATAGTTATTATTTCTGAGAAAGAACGCTTAATTTAGTTTCTAGCTGCAAGTAAGGGATTTTTGCAATTATTTTATGCATCTGTAGAGGGTTTAATGCTGATTTATGTTGTTTACTGAAATCTTGACTTAGCCTGGTGGGAAACAGTACAACAAAAACACACGACCATATTCAGGGGTTACAAGTGATTTCCACAAATGAGATGTTCTATACTGCAAAACTCTTTCAATGGAAATAATTCTCAATTCTATTTTTTGTTTTTAAAACACTAAGTTTGTGTGGTTTATGTACCAACTGTATTTTTAAATTACAACCTAAGTCCATTCAAATTGAAAGACAAGAAATTAAATTTCACCATAAGAAATACTTTTTTACTGCAAGGAGGATCGAAGACTGGAGCGGGCTGCTCAGACAGGTTGGGTATTGATTCTCAATCCTCAGAGAGATTCAAAACCTGACTCAACAAAGCCCTGGACAACTTGCTCTAGCTGACCCTGCTTTGAGGGGTCAGACAATCTCCAGATGGTCCTTTCCAACTCCCATTACTCTGTGATTTCATGAATAAGCATGATTATTTCCCTTCTCATGGTTGTTAGTATGGGTTATTAGGCCTCTCTGTCAGTAACAGAAGAAAAGATAGAAAAAGGATTTCTGAAGGATTTCATTTCCTCTCCATTTTTCCAAGGCTGGCCAGAGACATCCATGCTAAAAGTATTTAATTGAAACAAAAAATATTATCTAGTTCAAGTGAAACTTAACCTTCTCCATGTATTGTACCAGAGAGTATTATACTTTTTCTTAATTGTAAAGCATAAATACATCTTGCAAATGTCTGTTTATGTCACAAGAGAAGAAAAAAAGTTACCAGGTGGTATTTTGACAGAAGCTGACAGACACTCCAAGTACTCTACACCAAAAGTTCCCAAGAGAAATTCCCTGATTCTGGTAATGATGACAAATACTTTGAAGTAATATAACCTATATATTTACTGCAACAAGCTATTACAGGAGCAGCAGTCTAATGTTTATAGTTTGAGAAGAGCATTTCTCTGCTTTTTCATTATTGCCCTGAAGAATTGCAGTGGGAAGTGTTATCTACTCAATGACTCCATCTTTGGACAACATCATTCATTCATCTTCAAGAGGTTCCTTCCAGCCTCAACCACTGTGTGGAATAATACAATACAGTTATTACAGTTTTTAAATGAACTTTAAATAAAAAGAAAAAAAAAGTTTATTCATTATTAATTGCTACATTTCCAATCTTGGTCTTAAAAAAAACAAAAGCAGTTGTTCAAATCTGCTTAATATTCTTCCAAAATTAATCAACTGAGAGATTTTAAGTCTTCTGAAATTTAAGTTTAATTAATGTATTACCTAAAAAAAAAATCTTAGTATACCTTTCCACTAAGAAGTATATAAAATACAAACTGCTGTCTGCTATAATATTTATGTTATTGACTTGTACATTTTTGACTATTAATTAACTTTTTCTTTATTGCGATGGAAAATCTCAATGCCAAGGATGAAAACATCTCAATAGTCAATCAAGTCTCTACCATAAACATTCCTGAGGCTTTTTTTCCCATGAAATGAAGAAATTCTCCTTATTTTCCTTTACATCTTATCTACTAAAATTCTATCTATAGATTTTAGTGACTTTTCAAGGTCACCAAATATTTCTTGTGCTATATAAGCCTGATAGGAATCAAAAATACCAGAACTCAAGTGCAATTTCAGGTCAACTTCTTCTTTATTGAAGGTTGATAGGTTTTGGTCTGTTTCCTGGGCGAAGTCATTATACCAATATTTCATCTGAACACCTCTTAAAGATGTTGGGTTTGGAATGTAAGAATTCCAGTTGAAGTGAAAGGCAATCGAAGCTCTCAAATCAAGGGAAAATCTTAATGATTTTCCATAATTCTTGCAACATAATTTCACATAAGTGTGTTTCCTACTTAAAACTCAAACTGCCTGACAAATTTCAAGTAATTCAGCAACAATTCATTTGTTGCTTGGGATCCAAACTTTGAACAGATGAGAAGAATAATTGAAGAAATTGCAATAAAGTTGCACAGTACACTCCTTAAAATACTCAAAACCTAATGTGTTTTCCATAGAGATAACTGATATTCCCCGTTTCAGATTTTTATCCTACTGAATATTATGACGTCAAAGTATTTGTAGTTCATCCATAGGCAAAAGTGATCTACTAAAGAGCAGAAAAACTCTCAGAAATCTTTACTGCTGTGGATTGCACTGTCATAAAAAGCTGATTGTCTGAGAGAGTAGGCCTTGCACATTTTAATGGCAATTGGAGATGTGCTTTGAGGAGCAAGGCCTGAATTCAAGGATGAAGCTGCAGTCTGTAAGCAGATCAACAATTACAAACTGAGACTAGAGTTAAAAATCTGAGTTCTGGAGCACTCAAAATTAACTTTTTGAACCTGCACTTTGTATAATCTCCAAAGCACCAGCAGCTCTATCAGACTGGAAGAATGAGAAACTGCATCAATTTGGCCAAGAGCAGAGCTCTCATCCATCTGTTTGGGAGGAAAAGTCTCACTTGATGGGTCAAGAAACACCTTACACCTGAGTACGTATTTCAGATGCAAAATTGCTGGCTTTTCTATTAGACATCCAAAGGAGAAGCTCACTGTTTTATAAAGAATAAAGATAATAGCTACATAAATGTTACAATATTTAACTTGTTGAAAGAAAAATTGCACCTTTATTTTTTGAAGCCTGTTCCAATGCTGCACTTATGTCATATAACAGAGCTTGGTTTAAAGTATAAGTATCCATAAAAAGGTGATATGATAATATCTTGTGCTAATGGTGCCATTATCAAGCTATAAAATGATGCCATTATTTTGCCCAACTGTGTGGCTTCATGCCCAAGGCCGTTGTTCCAGCTGGGAAGAACAACTCACAGTAATGTGGCATATTATGAAATTTCTCTAAATATGTAAGAGGTTTCATAAATGGAGTGCATTTATGCAAGCTATGCTATTATGTAATAAAACAGTCTCCTGATTTATATCTGAGAGTAGGAAATCATGTCAAACCATCCCTTTCTAGGACTCAAAAAATGAAATATACATTTTGAAAGCTAACTAAAAGGGAAAAAGAAGTTGATATGGACCTCATCCTCAAATACCTGCTATAAAAATTATTTCCCACACATTCTGGAAGTAAGCCAGCTGTCAGAATTTAGGGTGATAAATGATAAACAGGTCAGTGGTCAAAAACTAAAAATTCCTTAAAGCTCTCAAGGCAGCATTTAATGCACAAAAAGCCAGTAATTATAAATACAGCTAAATATGACATCTGCAACATTTCTCCTTCGTCCTGAATCCTGTCTGTTTTATGTAAACAAACCATGAGACATCTCTTAGTCTGAGCATTCTTGAGAGTCCCTGAGTCCCAGCTTTGTCTCTCAAGTTCAAGAAAAGAAGAGCTGACAGACCTGCAATGGCATCTTTACAAATTCATTATTAACATCTGGCCAGTTACTAGTTTTGTACTTCAAACATGATCATTATTCTTCACACTCACAAATTGAAATTGCGAAGGGAAGAATAATTCTTGGCATCATTCTCACATAAGAGGCAAATCTAAATTATGACATCAGTTGCAGATTGACTCAGTAGTAAATTACCAAATCCAATTTACTCAGGACCTTGTAATTTAGTTTCAATCTAATTTAATTTAATTTTAGCTGTGATATATAAATGTTGATTAGTAGACTATTGCATAAGAATATAAAGTATTTAAGTTTCTTAAGTTACTAATATTTAAGCTACAGTAGTTTTGGGGGGTGGGGAGGGTTTGGTTTGCATTTTTCCCCCAAAGGCAGAACTGAACAATATTAGGAACCATACAAGCAAATGATAATAAAATTAAACCTGCTATCCATGCCAATTAACTCTATATCAGAAATTTCTAGAATTCAAAATAATTCTCCCTTTGCAAACCAACTGAGCTAGAAATGTACTCATAATTTATACACCAGGCCATACTGGCATGGGTTTATCCTTATGAAAGATATGGCTACGACTGCTGTTCTTCAGAAGAGGAGAGTACTTATGTTTGAAATTCAGGTTTTTTTATCATGTGATTATCACTCTGAGACCTTACAGATTTCTCTGATCTTTTTGCTTTTGAGATCTTCCAGTACTGAGTGAAAGCACAATGAAAGGACACTGTAAAGAACCATGCAAACACACACCAAAATGTCACCTGTTTTTTCCCTACTTTCACTATGTTGTTCTCACTTTAAGGCAGGTAAGCAGTAAAAGCTAATCTATGAGAAGCTGTACTTAACACATTTTCACAAATAAAAGAATGATAAAAATCAGGATAAAGCTATCAGTAACTGCCATTTGCTAATTTCATGGCTATACTTACACTAAAGCTACAAAGGTCGATTAAAATAATTAATCTGGCAATTTAGTTGGAATTTTATGCTGCAATATTCACTAAAAAAATTAAAACTGCCATGAAAACAGTCAAGCTACATTGTAAGTTCTGTCCCTGGGGCCAC